>NC_133771.1:142885677-142914521 GCF_003597395.2 Chelonoidis abingdonii
CCGCTGAGGCTAGGACAAGAAGCAATGGGCTTAAATTGCAGCAAGGGAGGTTTAGGTTGGACATCAGGAAAAACTTCCTAACTGTCAAGGTGGTTAAGCACTGGAATAAATTGCCTAGGGAGGCTGTGGAATCTCCATCATTGGAGATTTTTAAGAGCAGGTTAGACAAAGACCTGTCAGGGATGGTCTAGATAATACTTGTCCTGCCATGAGTGAAGAGGACTGGACTAGATGATCCCTTGAGGTCCCTGCTACTCCTTTGACCTCAGGAATTATAGTCCTGTCAGCTTAACTTTGATACCTGGAAAGATACTGGAACAAATTATTAAACAATCAAATTATAAACACCTAGAGGATAGTAGGATTATAAGTAATAGCCAGCATGGATTTATCAAGAACAAATCATGCCAAACCATCTGAATTTCCCTTTTTGACAGGATTACTGGCCTAATGGATGGGGGAAAGTAGTAGACATGACATATCTTGATTTTAGTAAGACTTTTGACTCAATCTCATGTGAACATTCTCAGAAGCATTTATGGACATGCAGTCTTGATTAAATTACTATAAGATGGGTGGAGTGCATAACAGGTTGAAAGAACATAGTAAAAAACAGTTATTAATGATTCACTGTCAAACTGAGAGGGTATATGTAGTGAGGTCTAGAGGAGTCAGTCCTGATTCTCATACCGTTCAATATTTTCATTAATGACCTGGATAATGGAGTGGACGGTATGCTTATAAAACTGCAAAGGACACCAAAGTGGGAAGGGTTGCAAGTACATTACAGGAAGGAATTGGAACTCAAAAGGACCTTGACAAATTGGAGAACTGGTCTGAATTCAACAAGATGAAATTCAATAAAGATAAGTGCAAAGTACTTCACTTAGGAAGGAAAAATCAAATGCACAACCACAAAATGGGAAATAAGTGAATAGGTGCTAGTATTGCTGAAAAGGATTTGGGGGTTTTAGTGGATCAGAAATTGAATATGAGTCAAGAATGTGATACAGTTGTGAAAAAGGCTAATATGATTTTAGGGTGTATCAACAGAAGTATTAATGTAAGACACGGGAGAAAAGTATCCTACTCTGCTTAGCACTAGTGAGGCCTCAGCTGGAGTATCATTTCCAATGGGCACTGCACTTTAGGGAAATGAAGAGAGCAACAAAAATGATAAAAGGTGTAGAAAACCTCAAGTCAGAGGAGAGGCTGAAAAAAGCTAGTCATGTTTATTCTTGAGAAAAGAACACTGTGGGGGACCTGATAACATCCCTCATATATGTTAAGGGCTTTCATACAAGATGGTGATCAATTGTTCTCCATGGATATAGCTACACTGTGATTTAAAAAAACCCATGGCCTCTGGAGCCAGCACTCAGAGACCACTTCCACCACACCTACATTGCAATTTTATAACCTTGTGAGCCCAAATCAGCTGACCCAGGCTAGCTGGCACCATGCTGCAAGTCTTTTAGACATATCTGAGGTACACTGAATGTAGGACAAGAAGCAATGGGCTTAATCTGCTGCCAGAGAGATTTAGATTAGAACTAGGAAAAGCTTTCTAACTATAAAGGTAGTTGAGTTCTGGAATAAGCTTCCAAGGGAGGTTGTGGAATCCCCATCATTGGAGGTTTTTAAGAACAGGTTGGAAAACCTCTGTCAGGAATAGTCTAGGTTTACTTGGCCCTGACTCAGTGCAGGGGGCAGGACTTGGTGACTTCTCTAGGTCACTTTCAGCCCTACATTTCTATGATTATATGGTGATGACATTTTAGTTTAAACATATTTTCAGAGAATGTTAGATTCACATATGGCTTTCAAATGTCTAGTTCTGGGGGAAAGCTAATCTGCATAAACCAACTGTGTGTGTGGTATTCATACCACAAAAGTTCCTAATGAAGTTTTTGATGTATATTCAAACATATTATGAGGTAAAAATATGCATACATTTTAGTTCATAATCAGAATGTTAGAATTTAACAAGGACAATCCATTTATATTTCATAATCAGCGACTGTGACTTGCTGCGAACTTAGTTTGGGGATGATTTTGGAAATGTTCCTTGACAGTCCTCCTGGGAAAAGAGTCAGCAATGATGGAATTTAAAGACTTCAAGAATAAGCAAGAATTCTCTCCCTGTTTAATTTAAAATTCAGATCTGTGGGATATTTTAAACAGTCAGTTCTGATTTGTGGGCTATCCAGATCCCAGACATTGTTTCATGGCAATAGGGCTTTACCCAACCCATGAGCAGGATAACTGACAACAGATGTCTGCATTCACTCCAGTGATAGCCAAGGAACCCAAGTGGGAATAGCTGGGAATGATGGAACAATCAAGGAGTAGGAAACTCTGGAAGAAGTAAGAAGTTATGGGTCTCTCTCTCTTTGGACGTTCAAAGAGATACATGAAAGCGGACTGGACCATGAAACTTGAAGAATCTCTCTCTTTATTCTATTTTTAAACACTGGGCCAGATTCAGCCTTGATGTATAATTCCATTTAAATTAATGGGGATTTACCCACTAATACGTGGGCTAACTTTGACCCAATGGCTTGAAGAAGCCATTTGATTTATGTATGACTCTTTTTACAGGTATTTCTATTGTGGTAGCTAGTTATCAGTGAGCCTGGGTCACCATATGCGCACTGCATGCCAGACAACCCCTTGCCCTATGGTTGAATCTTCAGGATGCTAATACACTACTGAATATGCAGACATACCTTGCTGTGGATTTTGTAAAACAGCTACCAATCCTTCTTGCACCATTGTAGATTTTGCAAGGTGTACAACATGCCACATAATCAGCATTGCCAACCCACAGCATTAAAACAACAAAAATTCCGGTGGCACCTTAAACAAGAGTGAAAAAATCATAAGATTAGCTTAAAAGTTGGAACATTTAAAAATAACTTTTTGGTTCTTTTTAATTATCTTCCTGTTTTTGAGCCTTTAAGGTGCACTCAGGTTACTTTTTCAACCTTTTCTCTGAAACCATGAGGGTTAGAAACTTGCTTTTTAATTAAGAAAGCTGAGATTCTCATGAAATATCACGACTCCACGTGCTGTGGCTTTAAGAGAAGCACCAAAAATTGCAAGATTTATGATAAAATTGCAAGTTGATAGCACTGGGTGGATAGCTGGTAGCCATCTCAAAATGTTAAGTGTTCACACTGGGACATGTTTGCTGCCATAATCCAGTACCTTTTTGCAATAGATTTGGATGGACACAAGTGAAGGTGAATCCAGAGATGGCGCCTGGCGCCACTGGAGCTGCACTTATAGGGAACTGGAATGGTTACTGGAGATCATAACTGGTGAGGGGATGCAGTGCCCCCATAGACCTTGCTTTGGTGGACTGCTTTTCAGTAGGCGACAAACCCTTTCCCCCCTTATTTTTGAAGGAATCCCATAAAATAATGATATTTAGTTCTTATATAACACTTTTTAATTCATAGCTGTCAAAGGAGGTATCAGTATCACTATTCCCATTTTTCAGATCTGGAAACTGAGGCACAGGGAGGTGAAATGACATGCCCAAGATTACCTAGCAAGCCAGTGCCAGAGCCAGAAATAGAACTCAGGTCTCCCAAGTCCCAGTCCAATATGCTATCCACTTAGACCACACCGCCCTCTATACAGCTCCTCCAGTTGCCTTTCATATGGCAGGGGATGATGTGGCCCTTTACGAGCTGGTATCCTTCCTTTGCACTGTGGGTAGGATGGCAAGACAAAGGCAAATTCTGCTTTGATAAATGTGTGACACCTTTTCCTCTGGTCTTCTTTAGGGATGGGTGAACTTGCATGGCTAAAATAAAAAAGCGACATAAATCACCATCTGAAAGTCAAACCTATGATCTCAAAAAATCAGCTTCTCTGTTCACGCTAGACAGACTGACAGGAGCTTTCCTAACATAGTCAGAAACCTGATTTTACTGACCTCTACATACTGTGTGCTGTTGTCAGAGGTCACAGTCCAACATAGAAATGGATATTTTTTAAGGTTTGTTAATTTCTTTTTATGAGTATAGATGAGAGTGAAGGAGAACTGGAAATGATGCCAGAGTGGTAACATCCATATTTCTGAGCAATAAGGGGTACATAGAGGAAAATGGACTGCAGTACTAGTGGTTTGAGATTGTTTGTTTGATGATGTGTTTCTTTTCATAGGAAACAGTCTGTCTAAACTCTAATGTGTCACTGCTTTAAAGTGATCAAACCTTGTATGCCCACAGAATAATATTACAGCCTTTAGCTCAAGAAACACAAAATTAAAATACATTAAAATTTCTGGAGGAAACCTGTAATGGTAATATTAAATGTGAATGGAAATAGACCTCAGATATGTGGACCAGCTAAAGACAGCTCAAGTGCCTTAGGGATCATTGTGTGGGAGTTGTTTAAAAAGAAGGGGGGTCAGTTTCCTAGTGACATGTTGACAGTTTTCTGTTGTATTTTACTTTAGGGACTCCATCTCTTGCATTTGGCATTTTCAACAACAGTGACTTTCACCAGAGAGCTGCCTTACTGTTCTGTGTGTACTTGGCTATACTCAGAGCTTCTTCTGCAAGCTAAAAGTATTACTTTATGCTTAAGTGTGGGTACTTCACAGAATTTTCTGCTCCCAGTATATTAGTGCTTTTTTAGGTTTAAGATGAGGGATCACAACTACACATTCAAACCTGTTATCCACATCCTAACCAGGCTCTGAGTGTCTTGAAATTCACTTTTCAAGTAACTTGCAAATTACATTTTGTGCTGTTAAGTTACAAATAAGTAAAGGATGACATTACTGTTCCCAGGTTGTGTAGCAGCATGTGTGACTCAACACCATGGCAAGTCAGAGGAACAAACCATTTTTTCATGCCATTTGCAACTCAGAAGTATGAGTGGATGTTCTCTCTCTCACATTCCTATATCTGTTTAATCTATGTCTATAAGTAGATGTAGTTATCCATATATAATCTATAATATAAAAAAAATAAGACTATAGTATAGTAAAAATAAGCCCCTCCCATTCTTGCTTGATTCAGAGACAGGCTAGAACTGCTGAAAAGGTTGTGCATGATAAGGCTTAGTGCTGCGCATGGCTGATGAATACAGACTTGTATAGCCAAAGTTACATCATTAAGGAAAATTCAAGAAAAGGTTAATAAATTCTTTCTTAAATGTGCAACTCTGGCTTCAGGAGGAAGGGGACAGAGAGAAAGATAAATATCAACAATAGGCCCCTAAGCGTCAAGCTTAGTGAGAATCGACATAGAATAGACCTTTAAGGGTTTTGTGCCTGTATCTATTATTTACTAGTCATGTTTATGTTGAAACCTCTGTATTTTATGAACTCTGTTGCATAGAAAATCGTCATTCCGTTATATAATTGTATTTAACTTTTTGGACTTGGCACATGAATTTCAGTTCTACAGATGAAAAAACTCCAGCACAGTTTATGTAACTAGACATTATATCACCAGTATGACAAAGAGCTGCAGCTCAATCTGCTCCATGAAGGCTAGATTGTGACTAGCTCTAATGCAACCTTAAAGGGCAGTAATGCAGTTCTATGCTGCCTTTGGCACAGCACTGTGCTTGCAGGAACAAGCTAGCCCTGTGGAAACATATAAACTTCAATGCAATGGACTGTAAAGCAATCTTAATTGGAAAGAGCTGTTTTAAGACTTGTTTCAATAAACTGGTGTGTCAGTTCAATATCTGTAGCTTCTACGTGGGGAAAGTGGACACCCAGATTGTTACCCTAAATCCAGCTGAAGCTCTAATTTCCCTCTGCAGTTAACCTGCATTTGAAGAAGTGGCAAAGGACCCTATGGTTAATGAAAAACACATTTTGTAGCTAGATTGCTGTCACATTCTGGGGTGCAATCCAGACCAGTAAGTGGCTGTGTTACCGCCTGCCCTGTAACATTGTATGCCTCATAATGCTTTGCTGTTGTAGC
This sequence comes from Chelonoidis abingdonii, assembly GCF_003597395.2. Lineage (NCBI taxonomy): Eukaryota > Metazoa > Chordata > Testudines > Testudinidae > Chelonoidis > Chelonoidis abingdonii. The sequence goes on from NC_133771.1 coordinate 142,891,635, forward strand.
TCCCAACCTGGGCCACTCCCAAAGAGCCCAACAGCATGCAGTTTACACCCTAAGGCAGTGGTCCCCAACCTTTTCGTCTGCCAGGCGCCAGACAGAGGCGTCGCCGCCGAAATGCCGCAGAAATTTGGTGGCATTTCGATAGGCGCTCGACTGCCGGCCAGGAGGTTGGTGCATTTAGATGCCCCCGTGGGTGCCATGGCACCCGCGGGCACCGCATTGCGTACCCCTGCCCTAAGGGTCTATGTATAGCCACAGCCCTGGTCCAGAAACTCTGATCCCAGCAGCTGCCAGCAACACTCCAGTCACACTTGGCTTCCCGCAGCCTGGGTTACTGTTGCAGGGTGATTCCAGCACACTCCTCTCATAAACAGATAGCTAAGGGTTAATGTTTCTTTTACCTGTAAAGGGTTAACAAAGGGAACCAAACACCTGACCAGAGGACCAATCAGGAAACCAGATTTTTTAAAGCTCAGGGGAGGGAATTTTTTGGGTCTGTGTCTTTGTCTGGCTCTCAGCTATGAGAGGGGATCTTTTCTATCTGTAAGCTTCTAATCTTCAGTTTCAAAGTTGTAAGTACAAAGGTAGAAAAAACAATAGGCTGTTATTGTTTTTTTGTATTTACATGTGTGGAGTTGCTGGAAATGTTATTGTATCTCTTTTTGAATAAGGTGTTTATTCATATTTCTTTTAAGTAATAGCCTGTGGATGTCAACTTGTGCAAGATCATTGTTCTGTGTTTTTTTCTTTCCTTTTTTATATAAAGCTTCTTTTTAACCGAACTTGTTTTGGAGTTTCTCTCTGGTAGGCTAAGGAACGAAGGGAGGGGAATTCTCTTGGGTTAGATCTACGGAGGTAAAGCTCTGCAGGCACCAGGGCATTGGTGGGAGGGGATAGAGAGATAGAATCATCTGTTTACTTGTAGTTGGGGTTTGTCTCTTTGGTGGAATAGAGGAGACAAGCTTCTTGTATTGTGATGTAAATGAGATTGCATCAGTAAAATCTCAGGTTAGGGCCAAGAGAGGAAAGTCGGGTGGGAAGAGAGAGGGGAAGGGAAGTGGATATTCCCTTGTGGTAAGACTCCCGGGCTTCTGGAGTCCTTGGGGTTCCCGCAGGGAAAGGTTTGGGGAGACCAGAGGAAGCCAAAACCCTGGAATTTTTGGATGGTGGCAGCGAGATCAAATCTAAGCTGGTAATTAAGCTTAGAGGGGTTCATGCAGGCACCCATATTTCTGGACACTAAGGTCCAGATTTGGGAATGCTTATGACAACTCCCAGTCTTGAATTTTCTCTAAAACATATGTTCTGTACTGTCCAGCCCTCTCCTTGGCAGTTCAGATATTAGAGGTGCATGGTCCCTGCAAGGGGACAATATACAACAGCCTGATACTTGAACTGGAAATACCCAAACAGTTCAGTTTAAACACAACTGATTAGCGTTGATTAAAAAAATAAAACAAGTTTATTTAACTGCAAGGAGATAGATTTTAAGTGAGAACATGTATAAGGTATTAAAGAAAATGGTTACAAGAGAAATAAAGATAAAACATTTTCTAGTAGCTAAAACGTTAACAAGCTAGCATTGGTTGCAGGTAAAATCCTTACCGTAGCTTCCCAGCACATTGCTGGCCAAATTCTCAGGTCAGGAGCTCCCCCAAAAGTCAGAGTGCTTCCTCTTTGTTTTCTTAGGTGAACAAGAGAGAACATAAGAATGGCTATATTGGATCAGATCAAAGGTCCATCTATTTCAGTATCTTGTCTTCCGACAGTGGCCAATTCCCGGTGCCCCAGAGGGAATTAACAGAACAGGTAATCATCAAGTGATCCATCCCTTGTCGCCATTCCCAGCTTCTGGCAAACAGGCTAAGGGACACTATCCTTGCCCATCCTCACAAATAGCCATTGATAGACCTATCCTCCATAAATTTATCTAGTTCTTTTTTTAACTCTGTTATAGTCTCAGCCTTCACAACATCTCTGGCAAAAGTTCCACAGGTTGACTGTGCATTGTATGAAGAAATACTTCCTTTTCTTTGTTTTAAACCTGCTGCCAATTGATTTCATTTGATGACTCCCAGTTCTTGAGTTATGAAAGGAGTGAATAAAACTTCCTTATTTACTTTCTTCACGCCACTCATGTGTAGTGTCCCCTCTCCACCCGGTTACCTTCTTTAATGCCAATTTGCTTTCAGGTTTTGATAGACAGGTCTGGGTTCTTCTGGATCCTGCCACCCACTCAGCAGGGTGAATCTTCTTTATTTTTTCCTACAAATTTATTTGGAGGTGCCTCCACCCCCTCACTCCTTTCTGGCAGAGTCACCAGGGCAACTTGGGAGGAAAATTTTAACAATGGGGTAATCCCCACTTACTTGCCAGATAGTTGGAGACTTCCAAGAAATAACACAAACACATGCAATGATATTCAACACAATAATTATATTAAACAGGAGACAAATATAACATAACAGGGTAAAACACCATTGTTAGGTTCACCAGTGCCCACGCTGCTAATACCTGTGAATTTCCCTGGCCACATGACTTGATGTAGCAAATATAAGATAAGTGTCCCATTGGTACGTGTACTTGGTTGGGGCCCTTGATGACCTATGACCACAAAATTCTTCTCTACAGTGATTTAGCAGTGTGGCTGACAGGATTCAGTACAGCCCAAAGGACTCACAAGTAGGAGAAGAACAGGAGTACTTGTGGCACCTTAGAGACTAACAAATTTATCCGAGCATAAGCTTTCGTGGGCTACAGCCCACTTCATTGGATGCATAGAATGGAACATATAGTAAGGAGATATATATACCCACAGAGAACATGAAAAGGTGGGAGTTGCCCAACAACTCTAAGAGGCTAATTAATTAAGATGAACTGTTGTCAGCAGGAGAAAAAAACTTTTGTAGTGATAGTCAAAATAGCCCATTTAAGACAGTTTGACAAGATACTTAACATGGGGGAAATAGATTCAATGTGTGTAATGGCTTAGCCATTCCCAGTCTCTATTTAAGCCTAAATTGATAGTATCTAGTTTGCATATCAATTCAGGTTCTGCAGTTTCTCATTGGAGTCTATTTATGAAACTTTTCTGTTGCAAAATTGTCACCTTTAAATCTGTTACTGAATGGCCAGAGAGATTGAAGTGTTCTCCTACTGGTTTTTGAATGTTATGATTCCTAATATCACATTTGTGTTGTGGTAAACCCAGGACAAATGGCTACAAAGGGATGGGTAGTAATTAGTCCCAGGGGGGTTAAAAGGCCTCTCCCTATTCACTGAGGAGAGATAGCCATGGGGAAATAAGGTTCAGCTGGAAAAGGAGTTACCAGGGAACTAATTAGGTTCATCTGGCCCCAACTGCTGGCGACCTTTTTAAACCCTTCATGGCATGAAAGCAGGGGGGGGGAGAGTGAGAGTGAGAGTGAGAGTGAGAAAAATCAGTGAAGTTGCCAGCAAGTTAGGTGTAGCAAGGCTCTGAAACCTTCCAGCAAGGAAGAGTGCACTCTGTTCCCAGAAGGGGAGACACCCAGCACAAGACCCTGTGCGTCCTGGAAGGATTTTGCTTTGCCCAAGCCTGTGTCTCCAAGGCTAAAAAGGACTGAGCCTGCTGAGGAGAAGCAGGTACTTTGCCACAGTGTCCATCTTTCTTTTGCGTAGAGACTGTCCAGTTTGGCCAATGTACATTGCAGAGGGGCATTGCTGGGAGAAGGAGACGGTGGTAAATCCATCCACAGGTTTAATATGCAGCAGGTTATAAAATCCCCAAACTGTTACTGTCTGGCCTGAGGACACAGTTTAGGGAGTAGGGGGTCCCCAAAACAAATTCCCTAACAACTAACTAAAAAAGCAGTAGGCAACCTATGGCATGCGTGCCAAAGGTGCCAAAGGTGGCATGCGAGCTGATTTTCAGTGGCACTCACATTGCCCGGATCCTGGCCACCAGTCCAGGGGGATCTGCATTTTAATTTAATTTTAAATGAAGCTTCTTAAACATTTTATAAACCTTATTTACTTTACATACAACAATCATTTAGTTATATGTTATAGACTTATAGAAAGTGGCCTTCTAAAAATGTTAAAATGTATTACTGGGATGCAAAACCTTAAATTACAGTGAATAAATGAAGACTTGGCACATAAGTTCTGAAAGGTTGCTGACCCGTGAACTAAAAGATGGTGCTCTCACAAAGTCCATGAATGATCCTCAGGTTCAGAGATGACTCTGGACTCATTGGTCACTACAGAGGGGCTGATCTCTGCTGGCAGGGATCCTCTTCAGATAGGAATCAGACTGCTTTGGTCCCAGGATTTCCCCTCACCACAAAGGGGCAGGCCTCAAGGTGCAGATTACACAACTGTACTAAAATCCAAACTGTAGTTTCCAAGCCCGGCATCCAGACACTCACACAGCAGGCAGCAGCCCTGAACTAGTAGGCAGAGCAGAGCTGGAGGGCTAACTCAGCCTGGCCGGGGGAGTTTCCCAGCAAAACTCTACAAACTGAGAATCACCAGTGGAGAAGGAAAAACCCAGCTGAGGGATCTTGCTTTCAGGTCACAGCTGCTAATACCTATTTCTGATCCCCTTTTGTATCCCTTTTTTATCTCTTTTTGGATAGCACACTTCCATGACCTGATAGAGACTGGAATTCTATTATGGTTTCGCTGAACCATCCTAAACAAAAAAATCAGTAAATTAAACTGTATGATATCAGAAGCAAAGGTTTTTCTCAATAGATATGTAAGCCTGTGGCCTGAAGCCTTAGAGAGTAGGGAGATTGCTGGTGACCAGGGAGAGGAGTGGCCCAGAGTTGCTGGATAACTCGATTGACAGACCCTATACAGGGAGCTTTCTGTTGACATCTGTGAGGGAGAAAGGAATTTGGGATATTTGGGGTCAAAATCAGTGAAGTTTTAAGTTTGGGAGTAATAAAAATTATGGTCCCTGTTGGGTAATGAGAGGACAAGAGACATGCACCAGATGTGCCTGGAGTGAGGGGTCATCATGACCAAATCACAATCTGGCACAGTTGGGTGGCAGAGCCTAGAAAGGGGAAAGGGCTTTCTATTTTCTGGTAAGGAGGACTCTTTTCAGCATCCTGTATGCCACCAATCCCTTCTAAAAACTGCAGCGGAAGTGAAGACTTGGCTCTGAGGTAGTGGATGCTGCAGAGGCAGCTGTACCATCATAGGGCAGTAGCTTAACCGAGGAACTCAACAGAGGATCCATTACCCTGCAGTCAAAGTTACAGTCACTACAGCTGTCCCCAGAGCAGACCAGGCAGCACTTTCCTTAGGGGGTGGGGATGGACCTGCCAGATTTCTGTAGTCTACCATTCCTGAACAACAAACAGTGACTGAGGGTGTAGTGGAGGAGGGAAATGGTTATTGCAGGAATACATTGCCTTATTCACCACTTACGCTGTGACAGGACTGAGTTTAAGACTACTGTCAAGACACCCTTGGGGATACGAGTCTTACTTAATAGATATCATACATCAAAATATTTGTATATTACTGGCTTTACAAAGCTTATTCTGTGTCCATTTTTCCTCAGTAAAGTTTTCTTGGTTTTATATAACAGACTCAGTGCATATGGATGGAGGCTTGAGCTGTTCTTACGTTTTCAGAAGAAACTCCTTAGATAATTGAACCTAGCCATATTTGCTTCTGAAAACACCTGGCAGTAGGGTTACAGATATATATTGGTAAGAATACATGTATATAGTGCTGTGTGTGGGTTTGTGTTTGAGCGTATGATCATAATAACCATAAAAGTCAGTATGTTACCAGATAAATCAGCCTTGAATCAAGACCCTTCATATGAGAGCCTGAGAACAATTACCTCAGAAGATGGAAGATGTGCAGAGCTGTAGATGAAGGGCAAGAATTGCTTCTGGCTTGAGGTAATACAGCTGCTCCTTCCCTCAATAATGGGGCAGGGGAAACAAAAGTGGATTTAGGCTTGATAGTGACTTAGCTGTATAAAACGTATCTGTTAAGAGTAGCTGTACTGTTGACAGTGGAGAAGGTGGGCACCTACCACACTTCTGCTTTCTAACCCTATTTGCTCTTGTGACATTGTACCTTAAAATGAGAGGCACAATTCCTGCCCAGCAATTAGGTTATGTTTGGGGGCATTAATTTGCATTGTCCCTTTATAGAGTGTAGCATATGCCTTCCCTTTTCTCCATAAGTGTCATCGGGGTGTTGGGGGAAGGAGCCAAAACTCTGTCTTCTCCCTAACCACTCTCTGTTCCATTATTCCTTGGGTGGGAGAGCATCTGAAGCACAGCCCTTGCACATGAATGGGGCTGTGTAGCGAGGGCCCCCCCACGCTCCTGAAGGGAATAGCCAGAAAACCTGCGGCCCCGGGCGGAGGCCCGGCCACCTATCCCTGCCTCCCAGAAGTCAAGGGGCGGGACTGGAAGTTCAAGGTCCCCTCCGCCTGTCCCCGCCCCCAGGAAGTCAAGGGGTGGGACAGGAAGTATAAAAGCCCGGCCCCCGCCCTCAGTTAGGAGGAGGCTGCCAGAGAAGGCAGACGCTGAGGCCAGAGCTCCCGCTGGGCCCGGCTTACCCCGCGCCTGGTATCCGGAGGGCTACTGGCCTGACCTCCCCTGGGGCCAGTACCCAAAGCAGCTGGCGGAGTCCTCTGATGCTTGGCCTGTGGAGGACTGGACCGCCCGACCCCCGGTACCCTGAGGACTGGACTGGACCGCCCGACCCCCGGTACCCTGAGGACTGGACCGGACCACCCGAACCCCGGTACCTGGAGGAGTGGACTGGACCTCCCGCCGCCGAGCCTGCTGAGGAACCCATGGTTTGGGATCCCCCGGACGAGGCCGGCGAAGGGCAGGTACCCAGTGAGGGGGAGGTTGGAAGTGGCCCGGGGGCAGCTGACCCTTGTCCGGCTGCAGACTCGCCGGAGCCCATGTCAGTGTGTTTCGGTCAGGATCCCCCACTGACCGTCAGCGGCGTTGACCGCTGCTAGGGCCCCGAGCTGGAACGCAGTGGAGTGGGAAGGCCTGCGTTTCCCCTGCCCCCCCTGTAAGGGTGGCAGACTCCCTCCTTCCTTTGCCTAAGGAGACCACCTACAGTGGTGGCCTTACCTGCTCAGCCCCTGCTGAAGGGCCTGAGCTCAGACTGTGTGTTGCCCTGCCCTGCCCAAGGGCCTGGGCTCAACTATATACTGTGGCCTTACCTGCTCAGCCCCTGCTGAAGGGCCTGAGCTCAGACTGTGTGTGGCCTTGCTTGCTTCACCCAACAGGAAGGCCGGAGCGTGGTGAGCCGGCATGGCTCCCCTCCCCTCCCTGAAGGAGGGTTGAACCCCGGTCACGCTCGACTACAGGCTGTAATTTGGGGGGAGGTAACAAGAGCTGTATTACGGTGGGAAAGCCTTACTCTCTCTTATGCCTTTGCATGTTACAGGGGCATAATCTAGCCTGTACATAGCAAATGCTGGTTTTTCATAGGTATTCCTGCTACAAGTTTATTGAACTTACTTTATAATAAAAAAAATTCCACCTTGGAAAATATAGCATAAAACTAATTAAACATAAGGCTTGGAGTCTGGTATGTGGTTCTTCTGTAAAAGTCTACCACAGATTGGCTGCATAAAAATAATTCTATATGATAATCTAGCAAGCATTGAAGTGCCACTGTCTTTCACATTAACGAGGTAGCTTCTATACTGAATGAGTAGCCATTTCTAACAAATGAGGCCAACGACTAGCTGCCTAGCATTCCAGTCATGGGACTTGAGCTTCTGTTCTCCTCACTGAGTGCTACTTGCAGCCAAAAATTAAGGAAAAAGCTTTCGGACTCAATAATTTGTGTAATAAAGTCTACTGGCAAGGAGACAAATACACACAATTGCACATAGGGGGAACAAAGTGAAAAGCCTACAGAAATAAATATTTAATGGCTGTAAAGAATCAAAGATAAAAGAAATTAGGTTTTAGTAATCGTTTCTGATGTCTTTAGGTTTTGCCCTTGGTTAAAGGAAATCTGAACTTTGATGTGATTGAGATGAGACATTGCTGTTTGGTTCCTTACAAAAGCATACCATATTCATCCTCAAGTGCTTTAGTAATATATTGTTGGAGATATACTGTATATAAAAATTGCTCTCTCTTTCTCTTGTCAATATACTGTGTGAGGCAGGAGGTTGGGAGGAAATTGAACTTTTCTGCTGAACACTCATAAATCTGAATCTGTTATTCATTAATGAGCCCTGTATCTCTTTCTTAACTTTATTGTTAGCCAATTTATTGCATGGAAAGGGTGTGTTTTAGAAAGTCCAGTAAAGTGTACGCTTCTATCTGCAGAAGAGGCACAGCACGGACTACAGCAGTGGAAGCGGCCTCAGTCTCCATACCTCACTAATGTGTTTTGATCCTTAATTGAAAAGATGGAAACCTACTGATGGAATAATGTGGAGAGAAGGTAGTTTGCTCTCCAGGCCCATTTAATTCTGGGTTTCTTCGCTGCCAGAGAAGGTGCCAATGATGGGGATATCTTTCACTTGAGAAACTGGAAGCTTTAGGAGGTTGCTAATGGGTTATACAGGGATCTTTCATCTCTAGGCTCAAATCCAACCCAGGATAACAGTGACCAAAAATTGTTGCCATCTGCTTAGTGTTCAACTGCTTGTGTGAAATGAATCCATGGCTTTGATCTAGATGCTTAGCCTGTCTACATCTCAGAAACAGCCTCTGTATTGCCACCTTTTTTCATTCCAAAGAAGTTATTTTACAAGCAGCTCCCCCTCACACACACACATCAGTGCTAGACATATGGTCAGTGGGCTTATAAATGTATTTAAACAAACTGTCCAATCCCTAAAATGTTGTTATAACCCGGTAAGGTCCTATCATTGAGTTTTTACAGCCTAGCACCTCATAAGAGGGAGGAAATGAACTCTGGAATGACTCATGGATGCAAAGTCTTTCATTTTTTTTGTGTTGTCTGAATCTAGCATGGCTGGGAGTGACAAGACATTGGAACCATCAATTGTTATATTGGTTTATCCCAGGGGTCCAGTTAGTCCCAATGTCCTGTATCCATCAGTAGTCAGTATCATTCACCTCAGAGGAAGAAACTTTGCAGTGGGTAGTTTGTGAAGGTCCAAACATCTGAAGCCAATTCATCTTCTATGTTCTAAACAATCTGTGCCCTCATGTAACCTCATGTAATTTGGTTGTGTGTTGGCAATCACCATAGAAGACTGGGGCAAGGAATCTTTTTTCCTCCCTCAAGTAGCTCTGAAGCGTTGCTGTATGCCACAATGGCTGATGGTTCTATATAGTTATGGGACACATCTACATTTCTGAGCATTCCCCTCTCCCAGATGGTTCCTAAGCATTTGAATACAGGGGCACACTCTGATTACAGCTCCATGGCATGTATGCTCATTACTTTGAACCTCCATATCCTGCCCCATCCTCCCTCACAGAACAACCATTCAGTTACATTCCTCTGTACCGATGGGTGGCAGTGGGTAAGCAGAATTTGCCAAAATATCTAATTTTGGAACTGAAAAAATGAAGTACTCTTTTACTATTTATGTTTTTATATCACAAGCACATTGACTATAATGAGCACAGTTTTTGGATGAACAGGACTATGCACAAAATACTGTTGAGAAGATTTTCATAATTTGGATAACCATACCTTTAAAGTAGCTGTCTGTTCCATGCAGTAACAGAGTCCATTCTGAATGAACAACTTGTCTAGAAGTTGCAAAGTTTTCTTTGCTGAATTTTTTACCTGAACATGTGTTATGTTAATCTAAACTTTTTGGAGCTATAACACCAATAAACTTAGTTGTTAGTGTTGTGAAGAAGAGAAATCCATTGAACTAGCATCAAAATAAATTAAATATAAAAAGCACATCAGTGCACAACATAAGGGTGTGTGCATCCTGGACAATGATCCCTCGCTTTCACAGATCTTGGGAGGCAGGCCAATCCTCTCCCACAGACAACTTGCCAATCTTAAGCATATTCTCACCAGCAATCACACATCGCACCATAACAACTCTAACTCAGGAAACAATCCATGCAACAAACCTCGATGCCAACTCTGCCCACATATCTACACCAGCAACACCATCACAGGACCTAACCAGATCAGTCACACCATCACCAGTTCATTCACCTGCACGTGCACCAATGTAATATACGCCATCATGTGCCAGCAATGCCCCTCTGCTCTGTACATTGGCCAAACTGGACAATTCCTATGTAAAAGGATAAATGGACACAAGTCAGATATCAGGAATGGCAATATACAAAAACCTGTAGGAAAACACTTCAACCTGCCTGGCCACACAATAGATTTAAAGGTAGCCATCCTGCAGCAAAAAAACTTCAGGACCAGACTCCAAAGAGAAACTGCTGAGCTTCAGTTCATTTGCAAATTTGACGCCATCAGCTCAGGATTAAACAAAGACTGTGAATGGCTAGCCAACTACAAAAGCAGTTTCTCCTCCCTTGGTGTTCACACCTCAACTGCTAGCAGAGGACCTCACCCTCCCTAATTGAACTAAATTTGTTATCTCCAGACTGATTCTTGCCTGCATATTTATATCTGCCTCTGGAAATTTCGATTACAAGCGTCTGATAAAGTGGGTATTCACCCACAAAAGCTTATGCTCCAATATATCTGTTAGTCTTAAAGTTGCCACTGGACTGTCTGTTGCTTTTTACGGATCCAGACTAACATGGCTATTCCTCTGATATTTAACATAAAGATGGTGTAAGTTATGTGTCAGGTGAAAATTATTCCAAAAATAGATGTAAGTGGTAAATTGTTATAACTTAAAACAATTTGGCATTCATTAAATATGCAGAAGAAGTGTAATTTATATGCTGAATGAATAGAAGGGAGGAGGGCTATAGCAGGAAAAGTACAATTCCTCAGCTTTAAAATTCTGCATGTTTAGCAGAAAGAGAGTGCATCTTTTTACAAGTATCAGAGGGGTAGCTGTATTAGTCTGGATCTGTAAAAAGCGATAGAGTCCTGTGGCACCTTATAGACTAACAGACATGTTGGAGCATAAGCTTTCGCGGGTGAATATGCACTTCATCAGATGCATGACATGAGTCAGACGTCGGTATTCATCCATGGAAGCTTATGCTCCAATACATCTGTTAGTCTATAAGGTGCCGCAGGACTCTTTGTCACTATCTCTGTACAGGATATTCATGTCGTTCAATGTTATTCACCCTGCAGCACAAGTGAATTTGTAAGTCTCTGGATCTATAAAATACAGTAAAAACCTATAAAGTATCAGGGAAAAGAATTCCAAATCGTGTGCATTTATTTGAAAAATGTATCCCAGAAGTCTTTTGAATTCTAAAAACTGTAAAACACCTGAAATCAGACTCGGTGTGACAGTTTCACACAACTCTACTTACAGCACTTGTATAGAGAATACAGGTGTTTCAGACTAAGTGAAAGTTCTATTTTGATGCTAAATATACAAGGCTTCATATACAATTACCAATGCTAAAATACTTCAGTATGCTTGGAAAAACACAAGGAAACTAAGGTTGCTATAAAATGTAACAGGCCACTTCCTGTAAAGTGAACTGCCATCAGCACATAAAACTTGTTCTTTGTGCTTGGCAGTGGCTATATTTTGCTTCTAGATGTAATTACAGTGTTGGCTATGATCTATTAAATAATAAATAATCTGAGACCCACAGGTTGGAGAGTTCCTTTTTCCTCATGTCCTGTCACAGTATGGAAGATGTGATTTGTCATCTTTGGTGACAGTTCTTAGGCTAGTTTGGCCAGTTCCTTGCTATAAATATCCAAAACCAGTGATTGTGCATTCTCAGGGGAGGGCCTACATATTTGGAATATATTCTATCCAGCAATCCACCATAGTCCAAGGAAACCTATCTCTTCGCTCAATGCCTTGATCAATGGGACCATACTAAGTTATTTTATTTAACTGAATCTGATACGTACATATTTTTGTATATATTTCATTAGGTGCAATGTATCAAGGGTGGTTTATAAGTTTAAAATTAAACAAATCCATAAAGCAACCTAGTCATATCTTTAATATCATTAACTGTTTTTGTTCTTTATAGCTACACCAAGATAGTCATAATGTTGATTAAAAATAAATAATTATTAGATGTGGAATTTTCTTTGCACATTCAGATTGAAAATGTGCAATTGCATATTCAGATTGAAAATGTGATGCCTTGTGTCAAATGTTATAAAAATTTTACATTTTAGACTAACGTGTTTCCACGTTCTCTGACCTTGGATTCAACCTCTAAAAAGAGTGGAAACTGAAGGTGAACATCTCTGAAATCCTTTATGCTCAGATTAACTTCCATTATCTTTCCAGAGTTCATCAATTACAATTTTTTAGGAAAATACAAGCCATTTTGATTTCTAGATAGTTAAATTATTTGGGAACAAGCTTCCTTATAAACTTCACCTAAATACTGCAGCTAAACTAAACAACACCAGCTGTTGAATGTATCCCTTAAACTTGAATTGCTCAAATTAACATTATCAACAGGCTGTGCTTTATACATCTCAGAGATGATTAGTGTTGTTATACTTAAATACACCCATAACAAAATGGGACAGTACAGTACTGATGAATAAAACAATTCAGCCATTCTTAAAGGGAAACAGAAGTAGCTGAAATTGGAGTAATAAAACTAGGACACCATAAATGCTAGATAAACAAGATCAGGAAGTGGTATTAATTGTGTGACTCATGTAAATCAAATATCTCTTCCTCCCATTTCCTGTTTTAAATCCTAGTATGCAAAGTGGTAGATAAGATTTTCGCAGATAATGGATAGAAAATAACAGAAAAGTAGTCAGTTTGGAGGGATCCCATCCATGCTATGCTAAGACTTTGACAGGTCAGTCTTGGTGTACTTAAGCCCTTTGCAAATGTGGGTGAATGACACTGTTACTGAACCAGTTTTACATGCAGTAAAACTGGTCCACATTAACATAGTTAAGTTTGTTTAGATATTTGGATGGGAGAATTAATAAATAATTTGTAAGGACCTAAAGCAGTGGTGGACAACCTGCAGGAACACGGTCACTGGGAGCTGCGGATGGCTGTGCCTGTGGACAGTCAATGTAAACATTGTCTCGCGGCCTGCAAGCGGATTACCCTGATGGGGCCCAGGTTGCCCACCACTGACCTAGAGAATACTAAAGTAATAAGTAAGAGCAAACAATTTGATAGTCAAAAATGAATCATGCCAAACCAAATGAATTAACTTCTTTTACAGTGTTACTGGCCTAGTGGATGTCATCGGGAAAAGTGATCTAGATTGAATTACTATAAGGTGTGTGCATAACTGTTTGAAAGAGCATACTCAAAGAGTAGTTAACTTCTCTCTTACTGTGTAATCAAATTAGTGCTCATTCTTCCCTTTTGCTGGAACAAATTTCATATTCTAAGTCCAGCCTTTGTGAAAGTTCTTTCTCTCATGATGAAAGCCTCCATAAACAACAGTTTGGGCTAACTTAACTCGTCATCAGTTTAAGCATAGTTTACTTGATCTGCATAGATAAAGTTAGAAGTGGACTGAAATTAAATTTACACATACACAAAAATAAAGTTCACACTTTATGAGTGTTCCTATACCAGGTCAGTTGAGGTTGCAAGACTGCATAGCTCACCAAGATAAACTGTTAAAAAAGTAAAGAAATAAGTAAAGATGGTCAAAACTCTGAATTTTCATTACATAGAAAATTCCAACATTTTGAAAATGTTTTGTTCCAAATGTCAACATTTCCTTCAAAGTGAATATTTTTTCAAGTCAGTTGAAATATTTTGTTTTGATATCAAACATATCATTTGACCTTTCAAAATGTTATATTTTATAATTATATTTTACCTTAAATTATGGTTTAATATTAATTTTAAAATAAATAGTACAAAATATGCACTAATCAGTGATTGGTATTGTAATTAGTAATTACTTTGATATTGTAACTGGTATTCTAACTGTTAAGTGGCATTCTAATTTATTTCCTACCTGGTACTTGATTCGCTAATTTTCAGTAATTGGTATTCTAATTGTTGTATTATAAAAACTAAGATTATAAATAAAATTAAAAATATATAGAAATAAATACAAACTGGTGAAGAATTTACTCTAACATTAAGTATCCTTGTATGTCATGTACTCCTACACCAGATATGGACTGGAAACAGAACTTGCTTATTCACACCAGAAGTGTCCATCGTAAGATCTATTAATGGTCTGCCATCTATGGCTGAGGTGCATTTAAATACGGTATTTTACGCACAGTCCCAGGTAGTGGCTGACCAGTATAATACAGTTTAGCATTCCATTACATCTCCCCCTTTAAGTTCTATATTCCTACCATTCACAAAATATCCACTATCATGCTATCTTTGATGATCAGTATGAATCAGTCTGTTAAGTGTCTCTGAATCATACTGGTTGTCTAACTACATAACCTGAACACAACTTGGTTATCTGGCTGTCCCTTAGTTGCAACAACTGACTGTGGAATTCTTGAGTTGTTGACTTCTTGTTCTGCATCTGCCATCTGTAGAGTTTGCTCTGTTGATTAACTCTGAGAAACAAACTAGATATCAATGATTTCTGCTGAACTCTCCACTATCATACTTGATCAGATATGATCTGGATGCTGAATTCTTTGTCTTTATGACAGCTGGAGGTTTCTATCCCTTTTCTCCATCCAATTAGACATGAGCATAGCCCCCGGTTCTAGACCTGGCAGTTCTGTGAGTGACGTCTATTATAAAAGTGTTTATAAGCTCTTTTAACCATTTTATCTGATTTGGATACTCTCTTCATGGCTGGCCACTTTGGAGCATGAAATAGAATGTAAGTTGGAGCAATAGTTATGAGTTGTCTTCCCAGCAGAAGTTGTGCTAGACTATATCCAATAGCTGCTATTGGTGTCAATCTGTAACTCAGAAGAGCAAGGAATGGATCTTTCCACTGCAGAATTTTCTTGGCTGTATGTACAGTTTTCTCAGCCTCCCCATTCACTTGTGAGTAATGTGGGCCGACTTAAATTCTGCTGCACTGAATTGTGGTCTGTTATTCATTATTGGAATACTAAAGTGAGCAAAAGTGCACTTCAGTTACTCAATAACATTGTGACATTATTTCTATATACCTGTTAAAATAGTCCATGATGACAAGGTAATGATGTCCTCTGAATGTGCATAAATCTACATCTTATCTCTTCCAAGGTCTGTCTGTCAAAGGTGTTGTTATTAAAGATTCTTTGTGTTGTATTGGTCTGTTAGTTCACATGCAGTTACTTATGCCCAACCACCACACTGACTGCTTGGAGCATTCTCGGCATTTAATTAATGCTTGATGTCCTTCATGGATAAGGGTTCAGATTTCTCCTCTCCTAGTTTGGAATTACAATGAAATTTTCTTTACCATGAGTCCATTTGAATTACTTAATACAAAGTGAAGTAGTCTCTTTTCACTTCCCTAGTGTCCTTTAGATACTTAGGATCCTTGAGATACTTCCCCTAATGTAACTTAGAACTTCCTGAAGTTGTGTGTCTGTCAAGGTTGCTTTTTGTAGATTGAGTTGTCCCTTTTCTGACACTGGTCTATATGTGTCCACACATATGCCTTTACATCATCTTCTAGCTCACAGGTACATGAGTGTGATGCAGATCTTCATGACAAAGCATCTGCTACTGCCAGATTTTTCAACTTGCTACTGCCTTTTCTACTGTTGTTTGACTGATTCTGACTGCTTTGCTATCTGTATAGCTATGGCTAGGGAAATCTTTCTTCAGCTGTAGTCGCTAAGAAAGGTTTTTATCTGTTAACCCAATAACCAGCCTGTCTCCGATACTTTAATGTTTTGCATTCCCAAAATCACAGTTTTCAGCCAATGTATGCAGAACTCTTATAAAACAATCAACATTTTCCCCTAGTTCTTGAAATCTCTGGTGAAAACATGCTCTTTTATAAGCCACATTTCTCTGAGATATACAGTATGCATCAGACATAACCAGAACCCTTTCACAGTCATTTTTGTGAGATCTCTCAGTAAAGTCAAGGGATTTAAAGATATGCTCTGCCTGCTTTCCCATAGCATAAATTAAAGATAACTCTATATCTCCAGTTTCTTGTGCAGCTTGGGAGCAGTGTGAAATCTTGCAAGATATTGTTTCCTGTCTGATCATTTTGTTATAGCTGAAGTTCTCTGGATCATTGAATAGTGGCATGTTGAGATCCTGCAACATTTGTTGCTGTTTTCTTTTGTTTCTGTTCTTAATCTCACTGCCAACATCATGCCATGTACTGGTGTACCAGATATGGACTAACTACAGAGCTTGCTTATTCATACCAGATGTGTCCATCATAAGATCCTTAAATGGTCTGCCAGAGATGGCTGAGGTGCATGTAAATAATGTATTTTACACACAGTTTCACCTAGTGGCTGAACAGCATAATACAGTTTAGCATTGCATTACAGTGTGTGTGTACATATGTCACAGGGTGGCTGGCCGCCTGTGATTAAAACAGGTCCATTTCCCATGTGCTGGAGCAGGTGCTCTGTTGAGTGTATTAAGGGGGGTGAGATTGTGCTTGAGCTATAAAGTGTTAGAAGGAGTTTCTGTGGTAGCAGAATTTGAAAGGGAACTGCAGAGTGAAGCTGCTGGGAGAAAGGGTCTCCTGCAGTAATCCCTAAAGCAGGGAGTTGGGGTTGGATAATAGACTTAGCTGGAATATTTGTTTTTCCTTTGGGAGAAGGCAAAGCAGGCAGGCTGGGTCTTGTCTCTTTTCCAGCTGCTCAGACAGCATGAAGGGATAATCTGAGGGAGACAAGGGCTGTACCCAGTTTAAGGCTGAACAGAAGATTTGTTTTTTTGTGTTTATGTTTGGAACTTTGTGCTAATGAATAAAACAGGCCCCAAGAAGGGCTCTGAGTGGATGAGAAGAGTGCATGGAGTTTTGTGTCAGGAGCCCTGAAGAAGTTGTAAATAGGGGCGGTGCACTGCAGATGCACTCCTAGCCATTCGGGGATGGTTGGGTGGCAGCCACCTCATTACAATATGGAAGTGAGATACTAGATACACTAGAGTTGGAAGAACTGGCATGTTCCATAGATTCAGTATGACTCTATCATTGTGTGAAACAATGTATAATGGTCAAGTGGATTTTAAAGTATTAAGCCAAAAAGTACCATAGGACAAAATTATTGAGAGAACAATCATACACAAAAATAAATTCCACTATATTCTTGCAGACAGACTTCCTTGAAGAGAATGAATTGATTTTTTTTTAAAGTTGTTTTACATTCACTGAAGCTCTTGTTACCCATGAATTGTATGCTTCTTACTGTTGAAGTCTAGTTGGGATGAAAACTAAAATTCAGGGACTAAATTTTCCCAGATCAATTGGTGTTGCAGTTTAAATTTAGTTTTCTTGTTAATGATCAAATTTCCTCTGCACCAAGCAGAATGGACAGGGGAGTCTATTTCCAGTGCCACTCCTCAGTTCTCATATTAGGAAGGTAAGACCCAAGCATGAGAATCATGGCAGAGACTATCTGTAGAGAAATAATAAACACATTTCACAGATGGGGATACGAGGCATAAACATTTTAAGTGATTTGTCCGCAATCACACAGCAAGACTGTGGCAAAGCCAGGAATAGAACTTCAGGGCTGCCCCAGGGGGGGAGCAAGTGGGGCAATTTGCCTCAGGCTCCAGGCCCCGCAGGGGCCCCCATGAGAATATAGTATTCTATAGTATTGCAACTTTTTTTTAATGGAAGGGACCCCCGAAATTGCTTTGCCCCAGGCCCCCGAATCCTTTGGGTGGCCCTGTAGAACTTAGAAATCCTGACTTTCAGTTCCCTACACTTGCCACTAGATCTCACTCCTCTCCACAGTTTACATGTTGTTTAAACTGCCCAAAGTAGGTTTTGAAATGACCCCATTACGACAAACAGACATTAACATAACTTCGGGTGCTGTTGTTTCATTCTGTCTGGGTGCACTTGCCCCCCCCTCTGGGTGGCCCTGGAACCAATTCACTTATAGTAATTTTACAAGTCCATATTAGTAAGGCTGGTAAAGCACAATGACTTAAAATCAGGATGTTAACAGGTCTTTGCATGGCAGAACAATTTAGATCCAAATGTGAAAAGAGAGACTTGAGTGGAGATGTAGTATGCTCAGGAGAACCAGAGCTTTTGTACTTGTTAGTGCTTTAATTACACTGGGACTAATTTACTGGTGACTGACTAACTCTGTTTTCATCAGTCTACTTTTCCCATTTGGAAGCAAACAGATATAAACTTAGTCACACCTTGTAAAATTATAATCTTTTTTTCAAAGGTGTATGTGGAAAGAGTTTTTAAACTTTTGTGTTTAATGAGGTGTATGGAGTTAGAGAGAAGGGATTCTAGCCTTTGTAATTGAAAATACAGTGATATTAAAGGTAAACAAGAAAAGACATACTAAATGTGTAACACTTGATAAATTAGAAAATCAATGCTGAGCTGTAAAGATTCTGAAGACATTTAGTGTTATGCAGGGAGGATCATAGGAGTTGCTTGATGCACTAATGCAAGTTTCAGGTGCTTGTAAAGTGTTGGGTCTTCAGTCCTTGTGGGGGTTTTTTCCCCATACTGAATAGAGAAGTTCTACTGAGCAGATGGCTCTGCCTATCTCCTTTCATTTTTCTAATTAAAATACTCTTGATGACATACTGTAATTAAGATCTCAGAAGCTAGGTGGAAATCTTCCCCTTTTGAAAGGGGAAAATATGCCTATAGCCTCTGTGATGGGTTGTGCACCACTCTTTCCTTCTCTTCTACCCTCCAGGTGTCACCTGATTTACTGGGGATCCACTGAGCCTGCCTTTCCAACAGCCTGGGGTCCTTCACCCTGTCCTGCTGTGCCAGGCCCTCAAGCCTCCTCTAGCACACAGGCTGGGACACACCCAGCTACATAAGTAAACAGACACTGAGACCAGCTCTGTGTGGGAAGATTCATTGCATTGTATTGTACTGAACATAAATCTGTATTGTGTAAGCTCACGAAAATTACCCCCTCCTTCAATGTGGAAAAAGATATGCATAGCTTCTGTGAAAGTAGAATGAATTATATTGTAAGAATAGAAAGAATTAAAGAAATGTTGTCTGCACCTTTAAGCAAAATTGTTGGAATGTTGCAACCCAGGTGTCAGGAACACAGACATTAGCATAGAACAATTGCACCGTTTAAGGGCAATTGGAAAAGTATTAGCCTTAGATCGATACCAATCAGTAAGGAAGTGGGATATGCATGCTGTGTCACAGGTGGTTTTTCCTGTCTTTTGCTTTCTTTGTTCTTTTGTCTAACTCCTGCTCTTTTAGCTGTATAAATAAGACTGTTGAGGCCTTGCATGGCAGTCACATATTCTGAATGTTATTGGCGGAGCGCTGCACTAATAAACAGAGTGGTCTGACAAATTGTGAGTCCTGGTTCTAACTTTGACACTTCTCACCCATCCCCAGTTATGAATTGCACAAACTGGTATGTAGAAAACAAAAACAAGTTTAACTATGAAGAGTAGATTTTAAGTGACTATAAGTGATAGGTAATTTGCTTTGATCCTTTTGCTTCGTAAATAAACAAATAGCAAACTGAGTTTAACACACTAGAAAGGTAGGATATAAATTAGCAAATTCTCACCCTGAGTGATACAGACTGGCAGATTCTTGAGGCACAAGTTGCCTTGGCTTTCCCAGGCTTTCATATACAGGCTAAAGATCCTTCTAACCTGGGACCATCACACCTCACAGTTCAGTCCTTGCTCCTCAAGTGTTTCCGGGTGTGTATTTCAGGGAGAGTGAGGTCATTGTCCCCCTTTACATCTTCTTCCCACTTGCTAGAAAGCTCTTTTGCTGTGACCTGAGTCAAACAGTTCCCATGGTGTAGTGCTGTCTCTGAGACATTTCTATTGTACACAGCTCCTGGTAATTCTTGTGCTTATGTGTATCTCCTCAATAAGCCATTGTTTGGCCTTTTTACTTTAGGCTGTTTTGTGAGTGCTTTCTACCTCACAACATGTTTCAGTAACACATACATAGCCTAACTTCAAATACAGCGATAATGCATACAATCCAACAAGATATTACTGTCTAGCAGATCAAGACTTTTAGAATGATACCTCACAAGACAAATGTACAAAACATTTTGTAATTAAATGACAGTGGTGAATATTGGGGTGTCACAGCCTCCATCTCCAGGATCACTTGCTTTGATGGTTATCCTTAAATAACTGATTTTTCACAATATTCAATTTGACTGATCACTTAATTTTTATCCACATTTTCAGGGGTTTCCCACCTCTCTCTTCAAACTTCACATCGTAGCCCTGGAGCCTCCTCGCCCTGTGCAGGGCCTTCCAGTAACTCTTCAGCATCCTCGTTTCTCTAGAATCATACAATAATATAATACTTGCTTCCTGTTGGCAGCTCACAACTAGCTTTTCCATCCTTTTTATGCAGGATCTCAGTTTTAGTGGCAATTAGATTCAAGCAAAGGGTCTGCCAGACATTCTGAGCCTTCTAATGGGAGGGAGGGTAGCATTCCATCCTTATGGAAGGGACTGGTAGAGAACAATGTCTTTGGTGGGAATCAAAGAAAAAGATCCTTACCTGAATCTCAAAAAATGTATAGTTTCATCTTGAGGAATGGGCAAAAGGCCAGTACACTCATATTTTACCATTTATCCAATCTTTGCCTCCAGCACAACTCATTTGATTTAAGTGCTAAATCAAAGGATCCATAACACTAGTTAGCCTTATAACACAAAACAAAACAAACATATAAACTTAAAAGTAATAATTACCTTTTGGTAATCCTAATAATACATTATGTTCACATTTCACTAGCAAACTTTACCAGAAGTGGCAACTGTTCACTATATGGACTAAATTCAAGTGCTTCTGCTTATGAAAATATAACTTTCCATGTTACTGATCTTTTTTTTTTTTAAAGAGCTTTTAAATGGTCCACTTAAAGGACAAGGGAGAGGACATAAAAATCTTTATTCAGCAACCTTTCCTCTTACTTTAGTTGTCAATATTTTTCCCTAGTGCTGAGGGTATATGTCTGGTGACAGCAAGAACATCGACTATCGGGTCCAAAGCAGCAGGAAAACTTTATGCTTATAGGCTGGCTACTGTTACCGAGGCTATGAGCCATAGCAGCATATCATTAAGGCAGGTGGTGACAGAACATCTTATTCCTCTGGATAATCCCCAAAAGTCAAAGATATCTTCCATGCCTTCAGTACCAACTGCTGTGTATATACTAGGACCAGTCATTTGTTCATGAAGGGAATGTAAATGTTTATAAAAGAAGCAATGAACACATCTCACAAATGGAACTCATACCAACTTCTTTATTAGAGGTTTTTACATTTAGCTCCAAGCACAAATCATCTTTTCAATCCGAAACGCTTCAAGGTACAGGATGTGTCTACATCTGTTTACACACTGTGTAGCACAGTGGGCCCCAAGCCCTGCTCTGGGCTCAAACAGTAATATAAGCATTAATAACTCAGTCCTAGTAGAGTAGCTTTCCAGATCTTGGCCTGCAAAAAATGTGCCCAAGCTGCTAAATTCCAGATCTAGATTTCAGAAGTATGGCCTGGATCCATGGAATCTGATTAATCCTATTGAAGAAACAGAATCCCATTGTAAACTTGGATCTGGAATCCGATTCAGAGTGCTTCCCCCATGCACAAATTTCAGGGATATTCAGCTCCAGAGTTTTTGACCAGGCCGAGGTCTTGTTGACAAGCAGCCTAATGATAAGAATAAAGTAGAGGGATTGGGGGGGGGATGTGTGAGATGGGAGAGTGGGAAATGGTTTTAGTTGGCCTTTCTCCTAACGTGTTTCTTCTCATGTCCAAGACAAGGAATCTTGTGTATCTTGCCCTATAAATTCTCTACCAATGGAAAAACATATTTCATCTGTTTTTTCAATCATTACTAGCCATCTTGTAGCTTATGCCACTAATGTTGATGAAACATGCTCATGTTATTTTTATTCACTTCTGATTTCTACTTTTAATTTTTTTCCCAATAGGTTTCTTCATAAAGGGGGAGATCTTAGATGCCTAACTCTCCTTCCTGCCTTTGAAATGCTCTCAAAGATCTTTACGTTGAAGCCATTTGGTGCCATTGAATTGTCATACTGATTGTAAGTTCCTCACTATTAATTCCTTACCTATGCCAGGTCCTTAGCAAAAAGATTGGTCTTATGGTTAAGGCACTGAACTGGCACTGGATCTCCTGAGTCCAATTCTTAGCACTAATTCAGATTTCTGGTGATCAAGGGTAAGTTACTTAATTTCTCTCTCTCTCAATTTTCTTCTCTGTAAGATCTGGTTAACAATGCTTTCTTTGTCTGCCCCTGTTGCACTGCATCTAGCAAAATGGAGTCCTGATCAGGGCCCCTAAGCACTACTGTAATACACATAGGCTACGATTTTAAGGAGTTAGGCACCTAATTTACATTGAATTTCAATGGGATTTGTGTGTCTGACACTCTGTGGCTGAGATATTCAGAGCCAAATTAATAATTTCTACCTATACTAATGGCCATTCTAAAGTCATTAATTTTAGGTCCCATGAAACTCTTTATTAATTAGCCTTTTAGAGTTGGTTGGGCAACTTCCACCTTTTCATGTTCTCTGTATTGTGATGGGGCAAGGCCAGATGGCTACAGTAAAGTACTGAGAAACTGGTATGTTAGCCTATTGGCATCCCAGGGGTGGGCGGGCGAAGCCCGCCCACTTCTAAAGGACCTCCCCCCAGCCTAAGGGGAGGATCCACAGGGCTAGAACACCAA
>NC_133771.1:142927718-142973886 GCF_003597395.2 Chelonoidis abingdonii
GGTTCCCCCCAAACCTCCCAACTCCTGATCAGACACAGGAGGAGCTGACCCAGACTGTGGGTTCCACAAGAGGGGAAGATCACTGAGGTGAATAAATCCACCAATAAGTGCAGGACCCCCCAAGGTAGAGGAGGAACTTTGTCACAGTATGTATATATATCTCCTCACTATGTTCCATTCTATGCATCTGATGAAGTGGGCTATAGCCCACAAAAGCTTATGCTCAAATAAATTTGTTAGTCTCTAAGGTGCCACAAGTACTCCTGTTCTTTTTTATTAATGTAATGGATGGTTACCCATTAAGGTTGATCTTCACAGAGGGAAGGGAGGGCAATATGCAGATAGGCATGCTCAGATTCTCCCCCAGATTATTGTATCACACTGCTACATTCCATCCTGCCTGAAAGCAGCAGGTCTTCACCCTATGTCTTGGTGACTGATATTTTTATATCTTGTGTGGTTTTAACATAGCTTAAAAAAACTGTATGGGGTCATTGGGTTCTTCAGAGCAATAGCAACAGAAATGCAGAACAGGAATGCAACACTTTTAAAATAGTCAGAGAATGTCCTTGGAGTTGCAGAACATAAACTAGCTTTCCTCACTTTCGTTAACAACTCGTCCTCTATCTTACTGGGTGCACTTATAAACCAATATAATGTTCACCAGCCCAGCCATACAGTCTCAGGAATAAAACACATGAACTCTGGCTTTAAAAAAATGCAAGTCTTAACAGTACATGGAGCAAAAGAAACAATTCTATTAGAGCTATGTCATGGCTCAGCCCAGTGAAATCAAGGCACTCAAGATCTGTGCCTGGTTATGTAACTTATTCTCTTATACTGGTCAGGTCCTGACCTCACTTCCATCTGGCTGACAATGCTGGTGTCCTATTCACCTATTTTTCCCAGTGTGTCTGAGTTTTCCCAGACCACCCTATACACAGTTGCGATTCACTAACTTTTACTCTCTTGTCTTTCGGATCCATCCTTAAGAGTCTCCTCTTCTGTTCCCGTAGGAAGTGAATAAATCAGTTGTGCATTTTAAAAAACTCTTTTTATCGGAGCATCAAGATGCGCAAATGCCTTAATAAGGCTAGTGGGATTATGATCTGTATTAATGACACACCATGTGTAAATTTAAATTGTAAGCTCTTTGGGGCAAGGATCATGTAGTTTTCTCTTAGAGTTTAGCGCCTCTTTGAGTTCTTTGAAAATAATAAATAAGTAACCACAGGAGATCCTGAAGGCTTGCACTTCACACCAAAATCCTTCTGAATTACATGGTACTCAGCATGTCTCAAGACTGAGCCTTTGGTAAAGAAATTAATGCACCAGCCTAACATGCTCTAATGCAGTGGTTCTCAACCAGGCATCTATGGTCCCCTGGAGGGCCATGAGCAGACTTCAGGAGATCCTCAAATAGTGCCAGCATTACTCACTGGGCCCCAGGACAGAAAGCTGAAGCCCCACCACATTGGTCTGAAGTCCAGGGTCCTGAACCTCATCATGTGGGGTTGAAGTTGAAGCCTGAGAAATGTAGCTTCATGGGGAGGACCTTCTGGTGTGGGCCCCCAGGCAACTACCCTGTTTGCTCCCCTCCAGTGCTGTCCCTGGCTTTTACATACAGGAAAAACACAATTGTTGTGGCAGAGGTGAGCTGTGGAGTTTATAGCATGTGGAGGGGGCCTCAGAAAGAAAAAGATTCAGAACCCCTGCTCTAATGCTAATAAATAGGGACTTACCAAACTCATGGTAATGAAAAATGCATCATAGACCATGAAATCTGATCTCCCCTGTGAAAGCTGAATGTAGTGTTTGTTGGGGCGGGTTTCCACCATACAATGGGCTCCAGATTCTAGTCCTGGTTGGCTGGGGACTGATGGGACTTCTTCTTCCCCTGCAGGGGCAGCAGCTGGGGCTGGGTCAAACCTACCCCTGGGAACATCCCCCCAGCTGCAGGAAGCTCTGTGGCTCCTGGCTGAGAGACTAGCTCTGAGGGCAATACAGAAATGAGGGGGCAGATCCCAGCCCTGCCCCTTCCCAGCTCTGGTCCTAGTGCTCAAGGGTTAAAGGGGCCTTGGGCTGCCTGTATGGAGAGGACCACAGTGCCACCCTAATCATGGGAGCCCTGGGTGGCCACCGACCCATAAAACCAGCCCTGCCTCCCTAAAAGTGACAACCCCCAATATCCTGTGACCTTAACTCCTCCTGATGGCAGTGCTGTCCTTAGGACTTGGCACCCATCCAGCAAGTGGTCCTCTCTGGCCACCTGGTTATGAAGGTGGAGACCCTGCCAGCAGCAGCACAGAAGTAAGGATGGCAATCCAATACCCACCCCACCCCATTGCCCCCTTTTGGATCAGGAACCCCACAGTTACAACATTGTGAAATTTCAGATATAAAGATCTGAAATAATGAAACTGACTATTTTTTAAAAAATCCTATGATGGTGAAATTGACCAAAATGGACCATGAATTTGGTATGGCCCTACTAATAACCATTCTTAGAATTGATATAGTGCCTTTCCTCTGGACACCTCCTTGTGCTTTATAAAAGTAAAGAGTAAACAGTGTTACAGCTATCTTACAAGCGGGGGTACTGAGGCATAGAAGGGTAAAATGACTGTTTGAGGGCACACAGCAGATTAAGGTAAAACCGAGAACAGAATCTAGGGCTCCTAACTCAGGGCCTATACTGGGATTCACTAAGTGACTTCAGCATGTCTCTTGTTTTAAGCATGAGTAGCACTGAAGTCAATGGGACTATTTGTGTATTTAAGTACCATGCTGAATTGGGATCCTAGTGCTCATTCCACTTAGTCATGAAGCTCCTAGAAGGCAATAGCACATATACAGACACATGTAAAAGTGTGTGTAAGTATGATAAGATGTTTGTTTGAGATATTGTGTTACTAGGCACTCCTTCCTAGAGCTGGTCAAACCTTTCATCTGAAATCTTTTGTTTGAAGTTGCTCACAGGAAATTCTCATTTCATTTCTATTAGAAACGTTGTGTTTTGAAAATCAAGAGAAAACAATTTCAAAGTTTTGAAATGGTCTATTCTCTCATTTTCCTCTTCCCCCCACCCTGAATACAAAGCAATGAATTTCTAAGGTTTTGGGTTTCAGAGGGGTAGCCGTGTTAGTCCGTAACAGTAAAAACAACGAGGAGTCCTTATGGTACCGTAGAGACTAACAAATTTATTTGGGTATAAGATTTCATGGACTATAACCCACTTCATCAGACATGTGGAGGGGAAAATACAGTAGGCAGGTATAAATATACAGCACATGAAAAGATGGGAGTTGTATTATCAAGTGGGGGGTCAGTGCTAATGAGGCCAATTCAGTTAAGGTGGATGTGGCCCATTCCCAGCAGTTGACAAGAAGGTGTGAGTGTCAACAGAAGGGAAGTTATTTTTCGTAGTGACCTAGTCCCTCCCAGTCTTTATTGAGGCCTAATTTGATGGTGTCAAGTTTGCAAATTAATTCCAGTTCTGCAGTTTTTCGTTGGTCTGTTTTTGGAGGGTTTTTTTGTTGAAAAATGGCCACTTTTAAGTCTGTTATTGAGTGTCCAGGGAGATTGAAGTGCTCTCCTACTGGTTTCTGAATGTTACAATTCTTGATGTCTGATTTGTGTCCATTTATTTTTTTGCATAGAAACTGTCCGGTTTGGCCAATGTACATGGCAGAGGGGCATTGTGGCCATGATGGCATTATATCACATTGGTTCGATATGCAGGTGAATGAGCCCTGATGGTGTGCGCGGATGTGATTAGGGTCGATGATGATGTCTTTGATACATATGCGGCAGATTTGGCAACTTGAGTTTATTGAGGGTTGGTTTCAGGTAGGTTTCTGTTGTGTGTATGTGTTTGCTGTGTGATATTTGCTTTCAGGTAGGAGGCTGTTTGTACTGGGCTGGCCTGTATCCAAGATCTGTGAGAGTTGAGGTATTGTCTTCAGGAGTAGTTTCTAGATTTGATGGAAGGACTGAGAGTATCAGTCCAGTCCTGCCCTCATGGCGGACGAATCCTGTTCTGATCCTTCGACATTTATCCTTAACTACTCTATATCTCCAGAGATGGAGATTCCACCTTGTAGGAATTATTCCAGTGCTTAACTCCTGACGTTGACTTTTTCTAGTGTCCAAGCCTAATCTTCATTGCCTGCGTTTAGCATTGCTTCTTGTGTCTTATAGAGGCTCGGTGAACCGTTTTCTCCTCTCTATGCCCTTTTCGTACCTGAAAACTGCTATCATGTCCCCTCTCAGTCTTCTCTTTTCCAAACTAAATAAACCCAATTCTTTCAGCCTTCCTTCATAGGTCATGTTCTCAAGACTTTTAATCATTCTTGTTGCTCTTCAATCCAATTTCTCCACATCTTTCTTGAAATGCGGTGCCCAGAACTGGACACAATACTCCAGCTGAGGCCTAACCTGGAGATCTAAGTTGTAGATCCTTGATGATGCACTGGAGAGGTTTAAGTTGGGGGCTGTAGTGATGGCTAGTGGCGTTCTGCTACTGTCTTTGTTGGGCCTGTCCCGTAGTAGGTGACTTCTGGGTACTCTTTTGGCTCTGTTAATCTGTCAAGGCTTTGGGGGTTTCTTTCACTTCTTCCTCCTTTCTCCTACTTTCACTAATTTTAGAGAGATTCTCTCACTGGAAATATTGTGGAGTGGCAAAAAAAAAATGCCCCCTTCCATATCCCCCTCCCCCTCAAATAAAAACAGACCAGATCTAAATGAATGATAGCCATATGTTAGTGAAGGTCTGGAGGAGGCATTGTAATTGAGACTTCCTTCCTCCCTGGTTTTCCTGCCTGCCACCCCACTCCCCGTTTAGAAGCTTATAAGTATGTTACAGCCTTTGAGCTATGGAATATGGGCTCTGTAGCTCAAGGAGTGGAGTCTCAATTTCAAATCTCAATCTGCTGCAGAGGATCTATCCAAGGACATTGTATTACATTATCTTATATAAACACATTCTGGCTGCCACTACCATCCTGACATATGAAAATCTAAATATTCCTGATGGCATAGAATTTCAAGTTGAGTCCAGACACTGAGTTGATGTAAGGGAACTGTCTCTTTAGTACAATAGCACTGTGGAACATTCAAGTCTTACTCCTAAAATTCTCATAGCAATTTATTTTCATAGTCTACTGTGACTATAGACTCTGGTCTATTTGAAAGTGAGTGAAACCCTAAATTACTAGCCCCAGCATGTTATTAGCATAAACATTTATAAAGAAAAATATTACTTGTGAAGAAAACTCCTCCTGTGCAAGTGACACACAAATCCCAACAAGACCAATTTATTCTGTAAAATATATTCTAGGAACAAAAAAAATCTAAATGTTCAGTTGTCTTAATTTTTCAGTTTCCTCAAAAGTACACTGCACAGATTTGGATGTCATTTATCTTACTTAGGGATACATACCTCTTCAGCAAACACAGACCATGCATGCTAGTGAATAATTATTAATTCAATTTGTTCAGGGATTGTTTACTTCAGTTATCCACTTCAGTTTTCTTGCTAAATCACAGGCCATCCTCCCAATTAACCTGAACTCACTGTGGAACCGAATACAGCTAAAACCTTGACCCAAAATGACAATTTCTTCTCCTGACCTTGAGTGGATCAACCAGCAATATGTTTCAGCTTTACTGTAGTGCCAAGTGATTAATTAATGAGACAGTGCTAGCCTGGGATTCCAAAACTCACTGAGCTAACTTGATGGTGGCTCGGCAAGAAAAAGAGAGGTCTCTAGCTGAATTAGGAAGTTGATAGACTGCTCTTGTGTCTCAGGGATGACGGTTCAAAGCGTTTCACCCCCAGTGCCACAAAGCTGCACCTCTCACTTCTACAGCCACTGAGCTACATACACAACAGGTAGAGGGCAGTGTTCAAAGGAAGGCTGATATGGGCACAATCACAGGTCCCTCCCCCATTCTCCCCTACATACTAAAAGATGTGGAAAAGGGAAAGAATTGGCCCTCACTGATTAATGACCCATTTTGTTTTGGATATAATCTCTGCATATGCACTAAACATTAGAGCTGGGTGAATAACTTATTTTTCAGATGGCTGACAGTTAAAAAAAAAATTGGTTTGGGTTGAACTAAAACTGAAAAATGCCAAAAATTTCATCAAATTGTTTGCCCTAAAATGGACTCTGTCAAAGTTTTTCATTTGACCTCAAACACTATTTTGTTTCTGGACTTCTGCCCTTATTTGTTTGAAAGAACTATTTGAACTTGGATCTCCTCAAACCCGCTGGGTAATGGTGTATTCTGAGGTCGAGCTCTCTATCTTTCCCTTTGAAGCTGTTCCGCTAGATAACTAACAAAATATTCACTGGATCATGGGTCTTCCACTTCCAGGGGAGTGCCCGGATCATGAGGTAATTGAGTTACTCTGTTTTGTGAATGGCAAAGTCTCCTTGTCATTCTAGCCCAAAATTATTATTTATTTTGTCCAAAAGCATTTAGTGAATTGGTGTCAAATTTGAAAATAACTTTAGGTTCACCAAATCTGCATTTTTCAGTGATTAACCTATTTGAAAAGATTTGCCCAGATCTACCAAACACTAAGGCATGATTATTCCTCTCCTAGAAACAACCTTTTTTATTATTAAATAAAACACACAGAAACACAACTTTGTTAAAATTTTTTGTTGAAATCTAATATTTTTCAACTATCTCTAGAAAGGTAGGCAGAGAAAACTGCAGAAGTGTCACTTAAACACAATAGAGTTTTAACAACTCAATACTTCAGCAGTCCCCACGTCATAAGAACATAAGAACAGCCAAATCAGGTCAGACCAAAGGTCCCTCTAGCCCAGTATCCTGTCTTCCAACTGTGGTCAGTGTAAGGTGCCCCAGAGGGAGTGAACCTAACTGGTAATGATCAAGTGATCTCTCTCCTGCCATCCATCTCCATCCTCTGACAAAGAAAGGCTAGGGACACCATTCCTTACCCATCCTGGCTAATAGCCATTTATGGACTTAACCACCATGACTTTATCCAGTTCTCTTTTAAACACTGTTATAGTCCTAGCCTTCACAACCTCCTCAGGTAAGGAGTTCCACAAGTTGACTGTGCGCTGCCTGAAGAACTTCCTTTTATTTATTTTAAACCTGCTGCCTATTAATTTCATATGTTCTTATGTTATATCCTTGTGCTATGTAAGAGGTGTGAAGCAGCTTCTTGTGGCATGAAAAGGTCACAGACACAATTATACTAACTTTGAGGTTCCCACTGAAATATATCTTGGTTCTATTATGTGAATCAGAAGTGGGAGGAGGGTCAGAATTGTCAATTAACCAACTGCAGGACTCTCCAATGGGGATATCCTCATCCCTTCATCTCACTCATGTGGTGACAAACTTGCTAATCTCCTCTTCACAAGCTTCTAGGATTCCATCTCTTTCTGTTATTTCTGAATGATAGGAGGCTGGAGGAAAACTTCCACTGGGATCTGACTTTAGGTGAAGCAGGGCTTGTGCTTCCTACATAACCAGTGGGAGCTGTGGGGGTTCACTGCTGCTCTGAAATCTCCAAGTATCTCAAGACGGGCACTCAGAAAGTGCAGTGCCTAAAACTGGTGGATCTGTATAGGCCCACATTTACCACATGGGCTCATTTAGCTACTTTTTTTCACTATGTTAACACTAAGGTATAGGAAAATTTGTGGTGGGGTCTTGTACGCATAATGGGGGTTTTATTGACACTTGAATAAAATGACACAAGATGGTAACAAAGTGTTACTATGACTTTAAGTTGGGACCAGTTCAAAACTGTTTTCTAATGTTGTGTATGGTTAAACAGCTGAATCGAGACCAAAAGATGGATGTAGAGGTATGCTGTCTAGGTAAGATGCTATTAAGCTTTCCATACAATCAGTGGAGGAGAACATTAATAACAATGAACTAAAACACAAGGCAGAAGTCCAAAGCAAAATCAAATATAAAATGACTGACCATCTGGTGTTGCAAATCATCAGAAATACTATACCTTTAAATGATATTGAAAAGACTACTTATGTCACTGTCTAGGAACATTTGGATGCTAATTCCATTTAGTTATATGATTTAACATTTGTACATAGTATAATGTTTTTATCAAAACATTGTAATGAAGCCTCACAAATACCTACAAATGGGAAAAATCTGGGCAAATAAATTGTGACTTGACCAAGGCCACAGAGGTAGTCAGTGCCAAAACTGGGATTAAAACTCAGGCATCCCTAATTTACTTTCTTGCACTAGTACCATTAAATGACAGGGATGTTTGGCTTTGTAAATAAGCAACCCGAATTTCTTCGTATCAACAGCAAACTACTAACAGAAGCTTATATTTACACTTTTTTGTACATTAAAGTTTCACATACACACAGCAGACTGCAAGGTCTCTTTTAATTAACCAAACATAATTCATGGCTGTTACTGCTTCAGATGCTGCCAATGCTTTGACCATTGGCACTTGAAAAAAGCCCCTTCCCAGCCCAAAGACCAAAGTCCAGCTCCTATTCTACACTGATGAACATCCAAATTAACTCCTCTGATTTCAACGAATGCATTTGCCTGTGTGTAGCGTAGCAGGCTTTGGCCCCTAATGTGTCAATGCTGGATTACAAGCCGAGAAACTCAGTCATGTTCTTGCTACTGGCATATCATTTCTATTCTTTCCTTACAAGAAGCAGAGATGTTTTAGTGACATCAAGAACTGAGGCGTTGACATTATTTATATGGTCTAATACTTCTAGCCCAAAGTCTGCCAAGCACCTATAATAAAGGCTGGTGAATCTGATGGGGGATTGAGAATTCTACTGGGGAATAAGAATGTGAGAGGAGGGGAAGATACTGACTCCAGTTTAAGCAGAAAGTTTTTCATAGAAGAAGAATGGGGCTATAGCTAATTTTAGTAAGAATTGGTGAACTCTAACAATAGATTTTCTTTCTCTCCTTCATCCTCAATTCCACTTTGGGCTGAACAAGAATGCTAATGGTTCAGCCTCTATGTGCTAGCTGAATTCTGGCTCATCAGAACACACAATGAGCTCAGGTAGGGTGGGTGAATTTGAGAGAGTACATACCATGGTTCAGAAATCCCCCACCCCTTCCCGGTGCTGCTTTAATCTCATTTCTTTTGTTTCTGCATAATTTTTCTGTGTAACTAAAGCAGCACTACGCATAACTAGCCAGAGTGTATAATGTAGTTGTGGACTAAGTGTCAGGTCTGAAATATTTCCTAAACCCTGGAATCTCAGTAATTTCATTCTTCCCAAACATGTTCATTGAGCTCTGTGTGGCTTACTGTGTTGTGGGTTTTTAGAAGCAGCCTTAAAAATTGAGGACCTGTCATCTCTGCAATAGCTGCTGCTGAAGCTCCGAGGGTGCTTTTTGTGAGGGTGGGAATTTGACTATGTATGTTTGGCTGAGGTTCCACTCTCTTGTTGTTGAGCATCTTGCTGTAAGCTGAATGCTCTCAGGCCATTGCTACGGGAATGGTGTAATCACTTCAAGGGTAAAATACCAAGATAATGATATTTACTGTAGGTGTGTAGTTTGTAAGGATTAATGTATTTGTTTAGATTTGTTTCCAGTGGTATCTATTTAAATTCTGGCCATGTTCCACATATGCAGAACCACATTTTTACAAAAATAACATTTCTAAATCACAATAGGACTTCTACAGTAATGCAGTAAATCCATCAAGGTGGCCTTCCAGCACAACTTCCCCCATTAGCTCCCTCACTTACCTAGGAAAACCCTAACAATATATAGGTGAATCTTTCAGCATGCCCTGAAGATTGTCAAAAGTGAGCTCTGGCAAGTCAGACAGCAAGACCAATCAGCAACAATAGCCTACAACTACTTTGTCCTGAAGTGGCCAGGGAAAATAAGCTTGTTGTCACAGGTAAGGGCAGCTGCACCTATTGTCCCCACTCTGTGCTCCAGAAAGAGCACCCACTCTGGGTGACTCAGCCATCACCGCTCCTGGGGAGAGGCTTCCATCTCTTCCGCTTGACTGGTATTTCCAGACTGCACAGCTCCCTGCCTATAGTGGGAGTTCCCTACCAGACTGCCTAAGTAGGGCTGCTTTGTTTTTCTCCTCAGAGGCTATAAACAGCATAATTTCCCACCAGCATGAGTTACCACACAGCCCTTTCTAATCATGCACATTTGTTCTACAGGTGCAAGTATTACAAAGAACTTAATAAAAACAATAAAAAAAATCTACACAGGGGCTCATACTTACCAGATATTACCACAATTCCAACCAGAGTTCTACCAGATGGTCCATCTTTCACGCCTCATGAAGGGGTTTTCTGTGGTTCCAAGTTCATGACAGGTCTTTGCACGCACAGAGTTGTTCTGAGCTCACACCCTGGGGAGGTGCACCCATTTCTTTATACAGCTCTTTCCTTCTGATCTTCAGAATCTGGGCTTAGGTAACCAGCACTGGTCTTCTCCCAGGGTGCAGCTTCAAAAAGTTGAGGCTTTGCATACCTGAATATGTTGCTTCCCCCTAGTTATTTCCTAGGAACCACTTACCTTTTGTCTCCTACATTTGTTGTATGGCACATTTCTTTCAAATATGTCCTTTGAAGCTCATAACACTTTGCAGGGTTTACCTTGATCATGTGCCCCTCACTATAGAAGTTAGTACAATTCCGCAATGATAAATGTTTCATTTATAATGCAATGGACTTCAAAGCTATTTAAACAATAGGCATTTAAGACTCCTAGGACTGCTGTGAGGCAGTGGAGAGCTTCAGAGGGGTATAGACCTCTCTGCCTTGTTCCCCAATAAGTAAAGGAACAGTTTTACTTTCCTGCTGTCCTACATTGCCAGCTCTGTGTAAACCTCAAACTCCTCCTTCCACCAGGTCCATCACTGGGCTAGGTTTGTGCTTGCAAAATCCACAGCTTCAGTTCTCCAGACTGAGTTCCATGGCTCTTGGCTCTTGTTGACAGCTGCTGCATTGCAGAGAACTTGCCACTCAGGTGCTGCCACCATGTCTCATTCACAAAGTGTGAAGCTGGATGTGGTTTAAGTTGACAAAATTTCATTTGATTAAACCCTATGCATTGTTCCATCCACATGGCTGAGCTGCATCCAGCCTAACTCCCTATCCCCTGCCCTAGAGTCCCTCCAGGGGACACAAAAGTATATGCTGTGGCTGGGAAGGTTTTCAGAGGCATTACTGTAGCTAGGAGTATTATTACAACTTGGTTTTTGTGCTTTTAAAATTGTAATGTGCTAGAAATCTTCCTATTCCCTCCTTCCCACTATCCCCAGCCCTGCCAGGTTGCCTGAATGTACAGATGCTATCAATGTCTCTCAGCTCCCTGGAGGGGACTCCTGCCTTGTGGTGCCTGGTGGCCTGTTTGGTCTTCCTATTGTGAACCTCCCTCTCTCCTTGTCCAAGAGAAGGCATCTAGGATCAGCAAAGCAAAAATCAGCCTCCAGTGACATTTTAGGGGCCCAAAGGCCCCATGTAACAAGTGGTGGTGGTGCTGCTGCAGTTGCTGCATTCTAAGGGAATGACCCTTTGCAAAACTGCTCCAGCAAAAGCAGATGCTGTTGCACCAATTGGCATGGAGGAGTGAGGCCAAGTCAGACCTACACCTTTACCCCACCACCTCCTCCCCAAGGGGCATAGTGACCCCCTCCCCAGTCACGAATCAGGAGTTATTCCAGTGAGGTAAATTGAGTTATTCTTTTGCACCACTGTAAGTGAGATCAGAATCAGGTCCACTGTTCCTGACCTCATTTACCTAAGAGGAGGAAGAATACCTAATTACCTTGTCTGGTATTACACAGGAATGCTAAAGAGTGAAATGTTCACTCTCACATTTATCTAATATGCAGGTTTTTGTCTACCTCTTCAGGATAAGGAGACTACCACATATAGAAATCAAGAATCCTTTTTCAAAGGGCTGTCTGCTCTTTGAGCAAACCACTTAAAGTATCAAAATGATAGACAGAAAACTGAAGCAATAGAAATTGTATTCAGTTACAGCTCACCAGGAAGTGTAATATTCTGCTGGTTCAGAGACTCTAGATTCTATAGAAACTAACCTGGCTGCAGTATGAATGACTCAACCAGCAGAATGTTATAGTGTGGATGATGTGATCCTGGATTGAACAATTCTGGTTGACATGACCCCAGATAAGATCACTTGTGGTAAGCGGTGTTATGTCCACATGCAAAGCTCACAATACATAATCATGGTCCCATTTAAGGTAGGGTTTCCTGGGAACCTCTCTCTGGAGGTCAGACTAAACAATCATAATGGTCCCTTATGATTTTAATGGCTCTTCACGAGAAATCAACCCCCACTGCATCCATCTCAGCAGCATCACTCTCAAGTAAGTGTAGACAGGGCAGTAGTTGCTGTCTTAAACATGTTGGGGTTCAGAATTTGTTGAAATGCTCAAGTCAGTCCACTCCATGGGTACATCAACCCTCCAAAAGTCTTTCAGGGTTGAACCTTTCTTTTCTTATTATGGATGCTAGTTCAACTGAATTGACTTCTTCTGATATTGATAACAAAGACACTCAGAAAGATGCCCCTCTGCTTCAGCTTATGCAGGTTACATAAGCAAACAGAGTGGAATTAATGTACATTAAAAGCTGAGAAACAAAGCACTCAAGTCCAAAAATACCAGCCTTAACTCTGCCTCCTTATGCTCATGCACAAAGAACGGTCTCAAATTAAAAGTAATGTCATAATACAAACTATACCTTTTCACATATACAGAGTCCAGTCATCTCTAAAAATTGGCCTACTTTTAAGCCCCACAATAAATAACAAAAGCTTAAATATTAATGTCTACTTAGAATTCCAGACAAAGATGTTTCAGAACCACTCCATACCACACCTTCCTCCAGGCTCCCATCTATCCCTCCAAAAACATGGTATTCTGCTTCCCTGGTTAGTGCAGCAATTGACCTGGTACTAACTGGTATGAAACAGAGTAACAATTCAGAATTTAATTTCATTCCCTCCTACTGTGTTCTTTCCCACCTTACAGTGCTCTCAGAAGTAGAGCAGGGCAGCAGAAGGAAATGGAGCAGCAGAGAAAGCAGGAGTGGAAGTGAAGTTAGCAAACTGATGCACTTTTGCTATTGTGCTGCATATTCTAATAACATTCCCCTCTTGGGTTCAGCTGAGTAGAATAATGTGGCACAGGACAGTGTCATAGCAGGAGGCAGAGGATTAAAGGAAATTTGAGAGGAGTGAAGTAGACTATGGATAAGGGAGGAAACAGCCAGAGAACAGGTCAAAAGGGGAAAACAGAAAAGTGGCTGAGATACAGGATGAAGAGAGAACAGCTAATGAAGAGGAAATATGAAGGAGGGGGGAAGAATGGAAAGGTAATAAGAGGAGAGTGAGGAGAAATAGAAGAGCAGCAACGGACCGAAGAGGGAGGAGCTAAGAAATAGGATGGAAATGGAGGTAGGAGTAAGAAAACAGGTGAGAGGAATGGGGAGTATGTATTGAAGAGTTAAAAGGTAAAAGGAAAGATGCTATAGAAACACAACAGGAAGTGAGGAGCAGCCACTAAAGAAGTGAGGAAAGCTTAGAAAGGAAGAAAATATGCACACACAGAGGAGAGGAAAAGCTAAGAAAGGGAACAGAGATACATGGGGAATATCGAGCTTTGTGATTGTGCTTTTTGAACAGGAGCACATGGCCTATGTCTACCCTGAGAATGTTTAGCAATTCTACTGGTCCACCACTAGCTGAATGAAAACGCTACTGCAGCCTGGGCACAGGCAGTTATATTGTAGTTGGTTTAATCTTTTCACAGCAGTAATGTAGTGCATTCACAATGGGAATGGACGTCACTTTGAGAAAATGCTTGACAATAAAGTGTTCAGCTTGTTTTCAATTTTTTGTTATGCTTCTCCTCACCCCAAATACACTTTTATTCTATAGTCCTTTATGTGTATTAAAATAAAATCTTATGGCTTGGTTCTGCCACTCTTACTCATGCTGAGTACTAGCTTAGCCTGCAAGTAGTCCAACTAAAATCAATAGGACCACTTGCTCAGCAAGGGCAAGTCTCCCATTGACATCACTGAAGTAGGATTACAAAGTTTTCAGAAGTCCTGAAATACTAACTCTGAGTAGGACTGGCAGAATCAGTTTAATATATACTATATTTTAATGTGCATTACTAGAAGTATACAACAACCAGCTATGTTTTCACTGGGATGTAATTTCCTATATGCCAGTCAGTCAGGTATAGATCTACATTAAAAAAAACAGTAATGTAAAAAGTATTTATTCTTTTAATTTGTTCCAATCAACATCAGTTATACACTGTGCCTAAATAATGCATAATATTTGTGCATATATTCCCAATTAGCAAATATAAACTAAGTCACCTAAATTCACTCTGAAGATTAGGATAGCCTGTTCTGACAAAGCAGCAAAGAGTCCTGTGGCACCTTATAGACTAACAGATGTATTGGAGCATGCGCTTTCGTGGGTGAATACCCACTTTGTCGGATGCATGTCGTGGAAATTTCCAGAGGCAGGTATATAATTGAAAGCAAGAATCAGGCTAGAAATAACGAGGTTAGTTCAATCAGGGAAGATGAGGCCCTCTTCTAGCAGTTGTGGTGTGAAAACCAAGGAAGGAGAAACTGCTTTTGTAGTTGGCAAGCCATTCACAGTCTTTGTTTAATCCTGAGCTGATGGTGTCAAATTTGGCAGGATTGAACTGAATGAACAAAGACTGTGAATGGCTTGCCAATTACAGAACCGGTTCTCTCCTTGGTTTTCACACCTCAACTGCTAGAACAGGCCTCATTGTTCCCTGATTGAACTACCTCGTTATCTCTAGCTTGCTTGCTAGCATACATATACCTGCCCTGGAAATTC
This sequence comes from Chelonoidis abingdonii, assembly GCF_003597395.2. Lineage (NCBI taxonomy): Eukaryota > Metazoa > Chordata > Testudines > Testudinidae > Chelonoidis > Chelonoidis abingdonii. The sequence continues at coordinate 142,942,626 of NC_133771.1, forward strand.
CACTACCTGCATCTGAGAAGTGAGTATTCACCCATGAAAGCTCACGCTCCAACATGTCTGTTAGTCTATAAGGTGCCACAGGATTCTCTGCTGTTTCTGAAGCTCAGCAGTTTCTCTTGAAGTCTGGTCTTGAAGTTTTTGCTGCAGGATGTCTACCTTTAAATCTGCTATTGTATGTCAGGGAGATTGAAGTGTTTCCTACAGTTTTTGTATATTGCCATTCCTAATATCTGATTTGTGTCCATTTATCCTTTTCCGTAGAGACTGTCCAGTTTGGCCGATGTACATAGCAGAGGGGCATTGCTGGCATATGATGGTGTATATTACATTGGTGGACGTGCAGGTGAATGAACCAGTGATGGTGTGACTGATTTGGTTAGGTCCTGTGATGGTGTCACTGGTGCAGATATGTGGGCAGAGTTGGCATCGAGGTTTGTTGCATGGATTGGTTCCTGAGTTAGAGTTACTGTAGTGCGGTATGTAGTTATTGGTGAGAATATGCTTCAGATTGTCTGTGGGCAAGGACTGGCCTGCCACCCAAGGCCTGTGAAAGTGTGGGATCATTGTCCAGGAGGGACTGTAGATCCCTGATGATGCGTTCGAGGGGTTTTAGCTGGGGACTGTATGTGATGGTCAGTGGAGTTCTGTTGGTTTCTTCCTTGGGCTTGTCTTGCAGCAGGAGGCTTCTGGGTACATGTCTGACTCTGTTGATCTGTTTCCTTATTTCTTTGTGCGGGTATCATAGTTTTGAGAATGCTTGGTGAAGATTTTGTAGGTGTTGGTCTATGTTTGAGGGGTTGGAGCAGATGCAGAACTCCACTGGCCATCACATACAGTCCCCAGCTAAAACCCCTCCAACACAATCCCATTGCATGACTTTTAAAACTTCCAGTATTTCTCTTGCCTCTACCACTTGGGTTAAAGAAGAACTCCTTAACTTGAGCTAGTTTTTTTTTTTGGTTCTCTGTGGCTCAGCCCCTTGAAGGTAATATCACTCATAGCACTCTGACATGAGAAAGTACTTTGATGGGAGACCAGTAATTGAACTCCAGGGTGTTGCAAGAAGTGATGTCAGGATTCAATAAGTTGTGCTCATTGCATGAGCACCAAACCATTGTTCCAGGATGGTTGTGCTGGGGAGACTGTGTTGCTGGACTTGCTGTCTTTACTAATGTCAGGACTAGTTTTGACCACAAGTTGTTGTCTTTAAATATCCAACAGAACTTTCTTCAGAATAAAGTGTTAACTCCACTGTTACACAATTTCCAGTTTGGGAAATTACATTTTGTCTGCTTAATTTCCTTCCACAATTTTAATTAGACATGACATCCTTGGTTTTATACCACTGTGCAGTATTGTTGCATCATTCTGCACACAAAGTACCATCAAAATATAGGGTTTTTTTTATTAATAAAGTTAGACTAAATTTTCACTTTATCCTGTGCTATCAGTTATTTGCATCTTAAAATTCTTTTGGAAGCTATTAACTGAAAGAACTTATTACTCCTGTCTTCTGTGTCTTAAGCTCTAATCCTGGAAAAACATAAGCACATGCTTTTTACTTTCTGCATGAGAATACTCACCAGGAGTACAATTAGGAATGTGACAATCTTTGCAGGATTGGGACGTTAAATGTTAAGATCTTAAGATCAGGGACTATCTTTATGTATCACTCTAGTATCTAGAACCCTGGGGCCCTGTTCCTAACTCAGGCTTTTGAACTCTAATGTATATTATAAATATTAATTATTGGACTATAGGAGAAATTCCACTTTACCCATATCACTTTCTTTGCCACAAGAAAAACACCTAATGGCTATTGTTCCATTAGTCCTAGAATCTGTGGACATTGTAGACAAGTGTCTCAATAAGAACATAGAACAAGTCTCTTTTAGGCTGACACCTTGACACTCTATTGTTCTCATATGGCCACTTACATTGCTTTGAAGATACAAGGGTAACAAATGGATGTTTGAGCAATTTAAAACATGTAATTCTCCCAGCTAACCTCTCAAAGTACTCTTGCCAGGAACTAGCATTCGCTTAATAAGAAAGTCAGCCTCCAATTTTACCTTGCCCTCCACTCTTGCATTCAGCCACTTTTAACAGAAATCCATTAACTGTTCTGGAAACAAGTGACAACACTATATCTGTAACTAGTAGATTCATGTTGGCACCTACTATGCAGATATTGACTAAACAATTGAAGTTTTAATTGTCTATTCCACCAAACAGCCAGCTTCATGGGTGAACTAGGAAACTTGAAAGAATTTTCTTTGTCTTTTGAAAAGAAAAACTTGTAAACTTACAACTTCAAGGCTAAAAAATTCTGTAATTCCATGTCAGTGTGAAACAGAAGCAGAAGGATCAAAATACCTCCAGGAAATCTGTTTAATATATTTGTAGATAGTTAATATCTGTGATATTTTTGGATGATTGAAAGTATGTGAAAACTTATGAATAAGCTGAAAGGTCTCCAAACTCTACAGATTAAACTAATCTGGATAAGGTGTGTGTGCTGTCCAAACTAACCTGAACTCTTCAATACTTTTGAGATTAATACATAATGACGAGGCCTAAATCAAATTGTCCAGTTCCTCTCCCCCAGCAATATATCAAAGCCTCACAGGGATTCCCAGGGAGGAAGTTAGGTCCAGAGCCACAAATGCATTTGTGTTTCGAACTTCCATTGAAATCTGAGGAAGTAAAGAGCTTAAATACCTTTTGTGGACCTAGCTATGGTAAAATCCTAGTGAAAACAAGGCCTTTGGCAGAGCGAAGAAGAGACTATTGGGGAGCCTAGGATTTACCTCAACCTGCTAACTCATGTTAATACTACATTTCCCTTCTAAAAAAAATCACTAACACTTCATCTCGTGTTTCGTTACCTCTTTTTAGCTAACAAGAGGAAAGAAGATATGGCCCCCGGGAGGGAGGAAATCTGGTGTGCAGCATTTATACCAGCTCCATAGTGGATGGGGAGGCTCTTATACCCACTTTAAGGCCTAGTGATATTGCCAGGGCCTTAGTATAACTGAGAATTACATTCCTCATTACTTGAAAAAGAAACGTATCTGATACAGAAATCAAACAAGGAATGCAGAACCCCACAATGCCATTTCTACAGAGTCACTTTCAGGTTAGAGACATGCTTCCCCATAACTAGAAATGATGAGAGCTGTTTGGTGCGATGGTGAGTGCTTCTGAGAAACCCGGAATCCTGACAGCCCAGGGTGGGCAGTATTATATGTGGATAACTGCATTAGTACGTGGAGATGGGTGAAGGGATTGTAACCCCAACAGTGGTTAGCAAGTACTAGTGCAGGCCCAGAGAGAGTCTGGAAGGTACTAAAAGTTGTTGCAATATAAAACGGGACTGTTTCATTCACTGTTATGCCAGTGTAATTCTACTGAAGTCAATCGATACACTGATATAAGACTAGAGTAATACAGGGATGAACTAGACCTAATAAACAGTGCTGGGTGACTTTTTTTAATAATCATTTTTTGTCAAGTAAACTAAGTTTCAGGCTGACCTAAACTCTTTTCAAATTTGACACGTTTGGTGGCTACTTTGTCAAAACAAAATTGGGCAGTAGAGGGCACTAGATTAATAAAGGTGATTAGGTCCTCTTCCCAAAGTCAGCAGAGGCAGTTCTCATTCCTGTATACCTTATAACCCAGCTGTTACAGTGCTCCTAAGGAATGTGGGATAACCCTGTACAAATCTCCACTCTGGAGCAAGGACAGGAACCCAGCTGTCCAGTATGGCAAGAGAGCGTCCTAGCCTGAAGGCTATTTTGGAGAGGGTGCCTTTCTCTATTTCTCCTATGGAAGCTGTTTCATTTTGTATAAATAATCATTCATTGGAGCAGGGACTGGGACCCAGGTGATTTCCCCTAGCGCCCAGGCTAGAGTGTCATTCTTTCTGGATCAATGAATATTTAGTCTATTAAAAAAAGTATTTTAGTTTGATCCAAAATTATCTTTAATTATTTTTCGTTCAGCAAGCAAACTGAAAAATTGATTATTCCCACAGCTCTACTAATTAGTATATAAATGCATTTCTAATATAAATACATTACTCATGTTTAAATACATTCAACTGGAAGTGTTTTAACTAAAATGACCAATAATTGTGCAACTTCTTGTAAATCAGAGTAAACCTTTAGGGATTAATTTTATACACCACATCAAGCCTTTGACAGTGTAAATCATTATTTGGTAAATTAAATACAATTAAGCAATAAAAATGATTATCTTTTGCAACAACACCAGCTGGCCTCCCTTAAGAGTCGCGTTTGATTGATCCCATTAATAACGGAGCTATAAAATTAATGATTCACCTAAGTACCATGAGACTAATTGTTTACATCTTTTGGTTCATGATATGATAGTGTTGTTCATATGTACAACCATGGTATCTTGATTTTTTTTTTTTAAGCCAGATAGCTAGGGCAGCATTTGGATGGGTTACTTCCAAAGATAATACTCGTTAATAAGCCAAATATTTTTGGTAAAAAAGTGACGCATCAAAGAGCGAGGGTTGGCTTATAAATGGGTCTACACCAAAATTTGATGATTTTAAACTCTATGGAATCATTGAATTGAATATCTAATACATTGTCATTTTGTTTACCTGGAGCATCAGCAGCAGGGAGCCTCTTGGCTCCCAGTGTCTGTGGTTTGCTGTTCCCAGCCAATGGGAGCTGCAGGAAATGGCGTGCTGCAGCTCCCATTGGCTGGGAACAGCAAACTATGGACACTGGGCGCTCCATTTCCTGCAGCTCCCATTGGCTGGGAACGGCAAACAATGGACACTGGGAGCTGAGGAGCTCCATGCCTGTGAACGCTCTAGGTAAACAAAATGTCCAGGCCCACTAGCAGCTTACCCTAATGGGCCAGGAGCCAAAGTTTGCCAACCCCTGAAATATAGGGTCGGTTTATGAAAGGGTCATACAGTTTTTGCTATTTTTACCTAACCATCTAGGGGGTCGGCTTATAAACGAATGGGCTAATGAACAAGTATATACAGCACTTCTAATTCCTCCTGTAGTTTCCATTGGATATAATATTTTTCACATGCTGTCATAGGTCCCCATCCAGCAACACATTAAAGGTGTGCTTGGTCATACTGTAAAGGAATATTTTATGTGCTTAAGACCCTAAACAATTATGTAATAGTGCAATATGACAGCTGCTAAACAGTGCCACGTTTCACCTAAAGGGAGGCTGCATTTTAGTGGTGAATCAAGTGACTCATATTTATAGATATTAACCATTTGACTTCCTGAGTCTAATACATATTTTGGTTGCATTCTCATGTTACTACCAAATTAAGATAAAGTTTACTTCTCTCTTCATGCTGTATTTTTCATTCTGTCCATAACTGATACTACAGCAGTTCACAGTTCGGAGGTATCTTTGCAACCAAAATGCCTATAAACTCTTATTTTTAATGTTTAGAAATTTAGTAAACAACCTAATGAGGAATATCACCAGGTTGCTGAAGCAAGCCTCTCTCTCCCCACCCTCACTGCATGATAATCTTGCAGCAACTTGCATTGTTTATTTTTAAAAAAAATCCCTTTATCCCTTTTATCCTGTTGAAACAATTTCACACACCTATGACATCCTGGCTGGGATTACAAACCACCATCAGTCATTAGAATGTGACACATGTCAGCCTGACCACAGGTGTTTTGAGTGCATCTCAGGAATGGAATACCGCCCACAGGTAGATTACACAGATTTACCTAGGAACATACCTTCTATTGTTTTAGGAGATATCTTTGACTTTTGGTAATTAAAAATAAGAGTTGAGAGGGAGAGTTATACAAATTTTTAGAACCTCATAAAGACATGAGGCAGAACATCTACTCTGTCACATCCATGCAACCTCAAGAAGTCAATGGGGCTTCACAGGCATAGATGGGAGCATAACAAAGGATGAACCTAAGGCTGGTGGTGGGCATTATGTTATATCATACATTTATCTTTGCTCTGCTTACTGAATGCAGTGTAAGTTGTAACTTTTGAGAACTTTCCAGTTAAATGTGCATTCCTGTAGGATCACACAGCATTGTTTCCATGGTAGCTGGCACTCATGAACTAAGGACAACATTTAACTCTTGACCTAAGAAACCTCTGAAGAGTCCAAAACTGAGCCTCTTAAGCCAAAGCAGTACATAAGCACACACAGTCTCATTAAACAATAGCACTAGTCACAGGAGTAAATATTATTCTACAGCAGCGATGTGCAAACTTTTCCAGTCATGCCTCCCACTTATCAGTCACATAATTTGTCATGCACCCCCTTACTTCTGTGCTGCTGCTGGCAATGGCTCTGCCTTCAGAGCTAGGCAGCTAAAGAGCGGTATTTGCTGGCCGGGGCATTCATGTTGTTTGCAGCATGGAAGGACAATTTTTTTTAATCCTGTTTCTGTCTCACCCTCCAATGCCCACTCTGTTTTTATCCCACTCCTGCTATTATGGCAGTGGGTCCTGTGGGTTGGGGGGAGGGTAAGTGAACCCCCTAATTTGCACATCACAAGTTGCAGAATCCCTCCCAAAATGCATAGGGGAAAAAAAACCCATTGTGTGTAAGTCAACATACTAGCCAAGCCACATGTTTTTCCTACAAGTCTCCTTTCTACCTGCACATTCTTTTTAAATGAACATGATCAGTGGTATTTATAAAATAAGCAACGCCATTGCCAGCTGCCTGTGGTCACTGCCAACTTTACACAGAAAAAGGTTTGTATGTTGCCACACTCAATAAAACACATTCTAAACAGGCCCCTAAATTTTAATAGCAAAAGCTTATAGGTGCAGAATAAAAGCTAAATCCTCCTTTCACAGAAGAAACAGCTGTAGCACATTTTTGAACTATTTGGTTAGAGCCTTGAGAGGAATAAAGTCAACAGAGATTCATTCTGATTAAATTTACGCTGGTGTAACTTCCATGATTTCCAGGGAATCGTTGCTTATTTACATTTCTGAAAGTGAGAGGTGAATCAGGCCCAATTATCTTTTAGGGGAGAAAATAGTAACCCTGTTTAATTATATGCAGGCCTCTGCCCATACATAAGAGATTCTGTACATACCAAGCACAGGGGGTGACGTTCAAGCAATATTCTGAATAAGTCGATTACTCCTCTTCTTCCTGCAACTCATCTTAACTCTTTGCTGAATCACAGGGCAGAGTACTTTTCAGGAAGCATTACACAGAGGTTAACAACATGGCTATTGGATGTAAAATCCGGAAAAACAGATGTTAATAGTTCCCAGACAATTTCAAAGAGTGTATCATACCAGCTATCAGTGACAATTACACAAGGAGTAAGCACAGGTCACTTTTAGGTTAAAATTAGTGTACATGGATTCTCTGTAACTTGAAGCATTTAAGCCATGATTTGATGACTTCAATAACTCAGCTGGAGGTTAGGGTCTATTTCAGGAGCAGCCTGCAATGTACAGGAGGTCAGACAAAATTATCTTGATGGTACCTTTTGTCCTTAAAATCTCTGAGTCTGTGGAAATATAGGATTGCAATTACAATTTCAAATTGACATTATGGTTGCCTGGTGACCTATGCAAAATGAGAGGGTGGCCGCAGTTCAACTGTCAGATAGGAAGGGAGGGCCTTGTGGCAAAGGCTGTGAAATGGGACACCATAGATCTCCCAGTTTACAGCCACCTGGTCTGAAATTGGACAAATTGCTTAATCTCTCTCTGCCTCAGGTCCCCAACTGTAAAATGGGGACAGTAGCACTTCTCTGCCTTGCAGGATAAATGTATAAATAGTTGTGAGGTGCTCAGATACATACTGATGACGCCCATATAAGTCAGATAGATATGAAGGCCACATTTGGTGCTGATTTTATGATGTTTCTTTCCTGTTTTCCAATTTTGTGACCTACTGCTGCCCTGATAAGCACTCTCAGGAGACCAGAAGTTGAATGCACCATAAAAATCAGGAATAGCACTTGTTGCAGGGGTGGGAGGAGTAGGAGTAGGTTAACAATTATGGGGATTTTTCAATATATTTTACCACCTATTTTGTTCTGTTGTATTTATTGGTTGGATGTGGGAAGGGGTATTTTTAATTCATTTTCAATTTTAAGCTTATTAAAACAAATTTATTGAAAAATTTAGACTAGCTAAACTGAAAAAAAAAAAACAGAAAATTTCTGTTGGAGTGGTTTTCAGTTGAAAACTTGGCTTTCAGCAATGGGAAAACCTGAAAAGTGTCATGACTAAAACATTGGAAAATTTTGGTCAGCTTTAGTCAGAAATTGGTCACATGGATGGAACTACATGGGTAATTTGCACTGCTCCTGCCTGAACTATACCTGTTAGGAGGATAAATTTCCTAGAAAATTCTGGTGGTTTTTATTGAGAACCCAATATGTTATTTAAGCCTGATCCACTTATTGTTTTTATCGCCGTATAACTGTCAGTTAGGGATATCATGCGGACATGCATCCGAAGAACTGGGTATTCATCCACGAAAGCTCATGTTTCAATATATCTGTTAGCCTGTAAAATGCCACAGGACTCTTTGCTGCAGTTAGGGGTATATTTTTCTTGCCAATTATAGTTATACTTGGTAGACCCCTTATTATGGATGAAGTTATACTGGTATAAAGGTGCCTTATGTTGATATAGCTGATTACACTTCCCACACAGGACTAGCTATACCAATGTAAAGCACCTTTATACTGGTACAACTATGTCCACAATAAAGGGTTGTACTGCTCTAATTAATGGTACGGTTAAAGTGGTACAACTTGTGTGTGTGAACAAGGCCGAAGTAATGTAGGAAAGGAGAAGCTCTAAAAATAGAGCAAGGGCTCCCTCTTCTTCCATAGCTGGTATGCTGATAGCAAAAATCTGAAGACCATCCCATCTCTAATGATTGGTAAGTAAAGTAATGATTATTTTAATAGGGAATTATTAGTGCTGCTCTGCAAAGTAGCAGCTTATATAAACAGAGTCTTGGAGTTCAATGACTATCTTAAGAAATTGGATGACATTAGTTTTCTATTCTTGTAAGGCCAGATTGTAAGGATAAGCAAAGATGGGAATGCAAATGGAGCTTTTACTTCCTTAAGAGCATAAAAAAAAAAAAAAAAAAGCATAATGCGGTCAGAGCAAGTCAACCTAGCCAATATCCTGTCTTCAGACAGACAGTGGCAAGTGCCAGATACTTAAGAGGAAAAGAACAGAACAGGGCAATTTATCAAGTGATCCATCCTATGTCATCCATTCCCAGCCTCTGGAAAACAGAGGTTTAGGAAGACCCAGAGCATGGGGTGGGATCTGTGACCATCTTGGCTAATAGCTATTGACAGACCTATACTCCATGAACTTATCTAGTTCTTCTTTGTGTGTGCACTTTTGGCCTTCACAACGTTCCCTGGCAATCAGTTCCACAGCCTGACTGTGCTTTACGTTAAGAAGTACTTCCTCATGTTAGTTTTAAACCTGCAGCCTATTAAATTTCATTGGGAGAGACCTGGATCTTTTTTTTGTGATGGGGTAGATAACACTTCCTTATTCACTTCCTCCACACTATTTATGATTTTATAGACCTATTATATCCCCAATTTAGTAGTCCCTTTTCCAAGCTGAACAGTCCTTGTCTTTTTAATCTTTCCTCATATGGAAGCTGTTCCATACCCTTAATCATTTTTGTTGCCCTTCTCTGCACCTTTTCCAATTCTAATACATTTTTCTTGAAATGAGTTGACCAGAACTGCATTCAGCATTTAAGGTGTGGGCATACCATGGATTTATATAGTGGCATTATATTTTCTGTCTTCCATCTATCCCTCTCCTACTCATTTCTAACATTCTATTAGCCTTTTTCACTGCCACTGCACATTGAATGGATATTTTCAAAGAACTATCCACAATTACGCCAAGAGTGTTGAGTGGTAACAACTAATTTAGACCCTATCAGTTTGTATGTATAGTTAGGATTATGTTTTCCAGTCTTTGTTACTTTGCATTTATCAACCCTGAATTTCATCTGCCATTTTTTTGTGCAGTCACCCAGTTTAGTGAGATCTCTTTGTAACTCTTTGCAGTCAGCTTTGGCCTTAACTATCTTAAGTAATTTTGTATTCTCTACAAATTTTGCCACCTCACTGTTCATCCTTTTTCCATATGATAGATGGATAGGTAGAACAGCACAGGTCCCAGTTGAGCTCCTTGGGGGAGTCTGCTATTTACCAGTCTCCACTGTGAAAACTGACCATTTATTCCTGCCCTTTGCTTCCTATTTTTTAACCAGTTATTGATCCATGAGAGGACCTTCCCTCCTTGTCAAAAGCCTTCTGAGAGTCCAGGTACACTATATCCACTGGATCCACCTTGTCCACATGCTTGTTGGCCCCCTCAAAGAATTATAATAGAGTGGTGAGGCATGGTTTCCTTTTTTAAAAAGCCATGCTGACTCTTCCTCAACATAATATGTTCATCTATATATCTAATAATTCTGTTCTAGTTGCAGTTCAAATTCTCTTTCAGCCTAGCTAATTAGACTTCTATGCTTGACTTGCCAGAGTTTGTTCCTTTCTATTTTACTCAATAGGATGTGACTTCCAATTTTAAAAAGGTGTGTTTTTTGTCTTTAACCGCCTCTTTTACTCTGTTTAGCCATCATGGTTTTTTATTTTGGTTGTCTTTATTTATATCTATTATTATTATTATTATTTTATATTACAGGTATACATATAGTTTGAGCCTCTGTTATGGTGGTTAGTTTTTGTTTTTTTTTTAAAGTTTCCATGCAACATAAAGGCATTTCACTCTTGTGACTGCTCCTTTAAATTTCTCTTTAACTAACTTCTTCATTTTTGTAGTTCCCCTTTTGAAGATAAGTGCTAAACTGGTGGGTTTCTTTGGCATTTTGCCCCCTACAAGGATGTTAAATTTAATTACATTATGGTCACTATTACCAAGCCGTTCAGCTATATTTACCTCTTGGACCAGATCCTGTGCACCACTTAGAACTAAACAAGAATTTTCTCTCCTCTTGTGTGTTCCAGGACTAGCTGCTCCAAGAAGCAGTCATTAATGATGTCTAGAAGTTTTATCTCTGCACCCTATCCTGAGGTGAAATGTCCCCAATCAATATCGGAATAGCTGAAATACCCCATTATTACTGGGTGTGACAGAGTGCTCTATTTACTGCTAGGATGGTGCCTTCTTCTGGCCATTCTAGGGATTAGCTTCATGAGGTCAATGCCCCTTCCCAGAGTTGCACGTCATCTCTACATCCCTCTCTGTCTGCAGCCCGTCTCTCACACCACAAGCTGCTGCTGCCGCCTCTTCATGACTCAGCCCTCCAGTCAGGTCACTCCATGCCTTTTCCCCTTCTAGGGTACCAAAGTCGTCTTTCATTAATCCTAGTCAGTCTTCCTACTCACTGCCCCAGTGATACTTCCTCAGTATCTGGCCAGGGAACCCAGACCCACCTTCTACTCTAGGTTCCAGCTCAGGGACCATCTAGTCAGCAGCCAAGGTCTGTTCCCTTCTAGACCTTACTGCCTTTCCCTGAGTCCTTTCCTTACCATCTGGCATTCCCCCCTCTCTGGGTTTGCCAGTGTTCTAGGTCCCTCCTCCCAGGAATGACTGCAGCCTCTAAACATTCCTCCCTTCTCCCAAGGAGTGACTACAGACTCTCAGCAGTTTCTAATTTCCTGTCTTTATAAATTCAGCCTACCTCATTTCTCCTCAGATGGGCTCCCCCACTCATTCAGGGGATTACCTAGCCATCTGATTCCCCTCAGCTGCACCCTGTCCTGTTAGTTAGCCCCCTTCTCAATCCACATTAACCCTTTCCAGGCAAATGTGGAGTGAATACCCTACCACACCGGGGTTTCTGTTTTTATAGCTTCTCAAATTTTCCTGAGCATTTCAGTCACCATCACCATCCTGGGCCGGGAGTCAATAGTATATTACTACTGTTATACTCCTACTATTAAAGCATGAAATTTCTGTCCAGGGAGATTTTGTGCTACAGTTTGATTCATTTAAGATTTTTAATGTATATGAGTCTATGCTTTCTTTCACATATAATGCCACTCTCTCACCAGTGCAACTAGCTCTGCTATTCCTACATATTTTGTACCCTGGTATTCTCATGTCCCATTGATTATCATTCCATCAAGTTTCTGTGATGCCTATTATATCAATATTCTCATTTAATACCAGGCACTCAAGTTCACCCATCTTAGTATTTAGTTTTCTAGCCTTTGTATACATTTGTCAATATTTGGTTGTCTGTCTTCATGTGATGTAGTTGATTGGGACTCTGTTTTCTTTGACTGTTTTTCTTCAATTCCTGCCTGTACTTTATCAACTTCTATCCTTTCCTTTTTACTAAGATATAGATAATCCCCATTAATACATCCTCCCCAAAGAGATGTGTCTGTCTGAACTGTGTGCTCCTCCATACCTGTTGTCTTTCTCCTGGTCTGTAGTTTAAAAACTCCTCTATGATTTCTTTAATTTTACATGCCAGTGGTCTGGTTCCATTTTGGTTTAGGTGTAGCCCATCCTCCCTTTCTAGACTTCTCCTTTCCTCAAAAGTTCTCCTGTTCCTAATAAACCTAAATCCCTCCTTCCTATATCATTGTCTCATCCACACATTGAGACCCAATAGTTCTGTCTGCTTAATTGGCTCTGCACATGGAACTGGAAACATGTCAGAGAATGCTACAATGAAGATCCTGGACTTTAATTTCTTACTAAGCAGCCTAAATTTTGCCTCCAGGACTTCTCTCCTGCTTTTCCCTATATCATTGGTACCTACATGTGCCATGGCCACTGACTCCTCTCCAACATAAGCCTGTCTAGATGTCTCGAGAGGTCACACTGGCTGGCAAGTGATCATACAGTTCTCCTGGTCATCACAAACCCAGCTATCTATATTTCTCTTAATTGAATTCCTCACTACTGTTGCCTGTCTCTTTCAAAACATGTTCTTTCATCTTCAGTATTGAACTTGAGGCTGAGTATATGAAAGTAGCATTAAAATACTTTTTTTTCAGCATTGCTGAACACCTAGTAAAACAGAATGATGAGTTAGAGTCTATGTTTAGGAAAATCAGAAATGCACTTGAATGTAAAAGATTAATCTAAGTTGACTTTTTACATAAAATATGTTTTATCAAGTACTTTGTTACGCTACTTTGTGTCATGACTCAGTATTTTAAAAATAATGCTCCTGATCATGTTGATTATATATAAAATTTCTCTCCGTTTGTATACATTTACATTGCTGTATCTTAAGTTAATGATGAGATTTTTTCCTGGCTACATTTCTGATGAGGAACTCAGCAGTTATGTTTGCTAAAGGTCATGGTAACATTGCACCTTTTTTCGTGCTTGATCCAATAATGGAGCCAACACCACCACCAACAAATTCTGCAAAGCTGTTGACAGTTCTTAAGAAGCAAAACAATACCAGTGCTTTCGTTTCCATGATATTCAGATCTTTTTCCGATATGCCTTGGAGCCCAGACTGATAACCTATTCATATTTTATGATTTTCACGTACCTGGTTTTAGAAACTTCAGTGACATTTTTTTCTGTTTAAGATTTACATTTTTTAAATCAAGGTTATGATCTAGCTACAATACAAGGTGAGGAAGAGAATAGCAGGGAAATATGTTAATATCTCCTGTCCCCTTTTTCAGACTTCAATATACTATAAGCACTAGCAATAATAAACTCATCCAGAATGTCTCTGAGAAGAACCTTTGAGGTCTGAACTCACTTTTAGCATAAGCAGATAATTGTTTCCTTTTAAACCTTCGTTATTTTCAAACCTTTATTCTCTTTCTTGTCTCAGAATTCCTGCAGGCCTGGTGCTGCAGTTCTTACTCAGGGTTGATTCTTTCTTGAAGTCAATGGGAAGTTTGTAAGATCACTAAGCCTGAAGTCCTAGCTGTAAAAGTCTGAATTATGTGGGAGGGAGATGTTTGGCATCAAATATACATTGAGGACCAGATCCTCAGCTGATATAGATCTGCATAGCTCCTTTCAATGGAGCTGCACTGATTTACATCAGCTGAGGATCTGGCCCTGAATTTTACAACGGAAGTGGTTTTTATCAAAGACAGTATCAAAAAGCATGTTTTCCAATTAACATTATTGACTGTGTTTGCCTTAGAGGAGCTCCCTGTGAGACATTTGCTTAGAGACAGAATAATAGAGGTGGACAATGGTATGCTAATCAACACAAGGTACTAAACCTGCTTCCACCAGGAAGCAGTCACATCACTACAATTTTCCTATCATATCTGAAATTCTGTCCTTGCTACATCTTTCAATTCTCTGCACACGTGTGTGTATAAAGTCTCCAAAATATTGCTTAGATTATAATAATTGTCATAATTCTTCACTAGTTTGTGCCATATTATTTGTGTCCTAAATCTTATTTTATTATGTGATGTTGCTTAAACCAATGTAAAAATGTAAACACATCTACACACAAAATGTTGTCGTTTATTTGTAACAAGAATGTGCTTGACAATACCATACATAAAATAGGGAACATATAGTAAAGATCAGGAAAGGAGCACACAGATTACAGGACTTGTCTGTATTTCCACACAAAGAAATATTGACTCAAGTCACCTACTGCAGTGGCTGGCAAACTTAAGGTATGTCTACGCTATGGGATGATTCCGATTTTACAGAAATCAATTTTTGAAAACATTGTATAAAGACAAGTGCACATGGTCACATTAAGCACACTAATTCAGCGCTGTGCGTCCATGTACCGAGGCTAGCATTGACTTCTGGAACATTGCACTGTGTGTAGCTATCCTATAGTTATCCCACAGTTCCCGTAGTCTCCCCCACCCATTGGAATTCTGGGTTGAGATCCCATGCCTGATGGGGACAAAAATTTGTCACAGGTGGTTATGGGTAAATGTGGTCAGTCAATCCTCCCTCCGTGTAAGCAACGTCAGACAATCATTTTGCACCCTTTCCCCTGGATTGCCCAGGCAGACATCATAGCATAGCAACCATGGAGCCCATTCAGCCTTTTTTCACTGTTACCGTATGTCTTCTGGATGCTGCTGACAGACGCAGTACCGCAGTGCTACACAGAAGCATCCCCTTGCCTTTGCAAGTTAGCAAAGATGGTTACCAGTCCTACTGTACCATCTGCTGCTTTGCAAGTTGGCAAAGACAGCTACCAGTCATACTGTACCGTCTGCTGCTGTCATGGGTGCTCCTGGTGGCCTCAGTGAGGTTGTTCGAGGGCGCCTGGAAACAAATGTGAAATGAATTCCCCAGTGTCATTCTCTTTTTTTAAGTTTTGTCTAATGGAGATTGCAGTGCCTGCCGGAATATCAATGCAGCGGGAGGCATCTGAATCAGCTGCTCTCCCAGTCAGCAGTCATCGCACGGTTGCGCTACCCTTGCTACCCAGGGCTCACAATGCAGAGTTTACTTTAGACTTACCATTTTCGCGGCAAATAAAAAATTAAGCTGCTGTGCTTAGATATTGTCCCAACATAACATATCCTGGGAATTTTGTATTTTTAAACCGGTGTCAACCAAGCCACACACAAATGGAGATTCAGTCCCTGCCTGTGCGTTCTATCCTTAGTGCTACTGGTCCAGATTCCCATTTTCAGCTATTAAGCTGAGCAAGTGCAGAATGGTGTTTAAGTCTTAACTTCGCCCTGGAACCACTGCCTGCTCCCCCTTTCGATCTCTGCTTGCCAGTTAGGCAATAAAGTCAGTGCTATTTCAAATTTCATGCATTCTTTATTACTCATTACACAAATGGGGGTTAACTGCCAGGTAGTCCAGGAGGGGTGGGGGAGGAATGAAGCAATGGGTGGGGTTGTTGCAGGGGCACTCCTAGAATGACATGCAAGCTGCATCATTTCTGCAGGATGTCTGGGGCTCTGGCCTGGGAGAGACCATTTGCCTCTCATGTTCTTTAGTAGGTCTTGCCTGATTTCAGCAGGAACTGACTCTCCATAGACAAAACCTTAAAGAAGAGAATGACCTGGAGTCATTCCCATTTTTTGCCTAGGAGCCCCTGATCGACCTCACCGAGGCCAGCCAGGAGCATCCACGGGACAATGACGATGGATACCGTCTGACATCCTCAAGGCAAGGGGATGCTGTTGTGTAGCACTGCAGCACCGCGTCTGCCAGCAGCATCCAGTAGACATACGGTCACATTGAAAAAAGGCAAGAAATTAATTTTTTCCCTTTGCTTTCATGGGGGGGTGGGGGAGGGAGGGCTGATGACATATACCCTGAACCACCTGTGACAATGTTTTTGACTCTTCAGGCTTTGGGAGCTCAGCCCAGAAATCAAATGGTTTTTGGAAAGTGCAGGAACTGTGGGATAGTTACAGTCGTCAGTTGCCCCTCCCTCCTTGAGCATCCATTTGATTCTTTGGCTTTCTGGTACACTTGTCTCAGATCCTGAAGTTTCATGCAGCACTGTGTTGAGTCCCTGTTGTGGCCTCTGTCCATTATGACCTTGGAGATTTTTTCAAGTGTTTTGGCATTTTGTCTTTTGGAATGGAGTTCTGATAGAACAGATTTATCTCCCCATACAGAGATCAGATTCAGGATCTCCCGTACGGTCCATGCTGGAGCTCTCTTTTATTCTGGGACTGTACGGTCACCTGTGCTGATCAGCACTCCACACTGGGCAAACAGGAAATAAAATGTAAAAGTTCGCGGGACTTTTCCTGTCTATCTGGCCAGTGCATCTGAGTTCAGATTGCCATTTCGAATTAGGGTTAGTGTGGCCACAATTTGACACTACTGGCCTCCAAGAGCTATCCCACAGTACACCATTGTGACCGCTCTGGACAGCAATGTCAATTTCAGTGCTACTCCCCTCGTCAGGGAGGAATACAGAGATCAATTTTAAGAGTCCTTTATGTCGACAAAAATGGCTTCGTTGTGTGGACGAGTGCAGGGTTAACTCAATTTAACGCTGCTAAATTTGACATAAGGCCTGGTCTACACTATGACTTTAGGTGTTTACAAGACCTCAGGTGCTTTCTATGCAAGATAAACCAGTCTTAGAGTTGGTTTCAGAGGTCACACAGTAAAGATGGCTATTCTGACAGCAGGATTGGTGTTCCAAGTCCATCAACTGAGTAATCTTTCCTTTATGGCATGATTACAATTATGTCCTTTACCTAATGTATTGTATAGTGTGTACAGCATCTACTGCCTACTAGCCTACAAAAAATAAAGTTATAATGATGGGGAAGATCTCAAGTTATGAAGGTCTGTGGGAAAAGTTCTGGGTTTTATCTGATATCTTATCTACAAGTGCAGTTTAATGGCAAACAAGTTTGTATGTGCACACATAGTCGGGTTAGTCGGGTTCTATTTCTTCAGGATCTTGGAGCCTTCAGAATTTTTCTTAACATTCACCCTTTTGAGTCTCCAAAATATGGATGAACTGCACTCTTCCAGTTCACTTATGCTTCAGCACTGGCCATTTTGTTGGAAGAGCTCTGTGGAACTCATGGAAAGTGCTAGGTTCAGATTTCCTCTTTTCCCAAGTTCCATTCAGTTCAATGGAGTTGAGGGGGAATATCAGGAAGCTGTTTACAGCTCCCTAATTCTGTGGGCCAGCCCTAGTCTCTGCATGAGTCTGTCTAGGGATTGCTCTAATTTGTGTGACTAGTGCATGTTCCCTAAGGTACTGCATAGTAGCTGACATTTTCTCTCCATCAGAGGAATACTCTGATGGAGAGGAATGCATGTCCAGAATCTCTGGCAGAATCCAACATCTTTGGTGCAAAGCATCCGGATCTGAAACAAGAATCTGTCCCTAAGACCGCAATTAACATTTGAAGTAGTATAAGGTCTGGGGGTGACATTTTGATCTCATTGAAGTCAACGGGACTTGTTCCTTCTGATTTTAGTGGAGCAAGGATTTCACTCTGGATGAATGAACATCTAATGTTTTTTGGCTTAGAATAATACCACAACTGTCTTGTGCCATACGGTATGCTGATAATTCTTCTGTAAGCTCTCAAAATCAATGTTGTTTTCTTTCAGTCATGCTAAATATCTTCTAATATCCTTTTTCATGATCAAATTTTTCATTGCTGGTATTACCAATTATGGACAAAAAGTAGTCAAATAGTACAGACAAATTATTTCAAGGCTATATTTTGAAACATTACAGCATTTTTAGGGTAGAATTATTATACTATTGACAGAAAAATTATAAGACTGTGGAAATTGTATGCAAACAAGCAAACACCAGTTATGGTGATCTCTCTCAGACTAAAACATGCAATTAAAATTTTCAGGTGCAATGATATTTACACCAACTGCCTTGGGTATATTTGTGAAGTGTTAGGAAATGAGCCAAATGAGATTTACACCTTCAGGAGTACAGAAAAGAAATTAGCAGTACTTGTATCCCAGCTCTACTGTAAAGCTTCACCATTACCTATTTTACCATCTTGCAGTCAATGTAGCAACTCAGTGGATGGAACTGGTAGTAGTTAATGTCAACAAATATACATTTTTAAACTTTATCAAGTGTTTTATTAATAATTGTAACTTTTTTTTCCTATTTATAAAGTTCTTTTTCCTCATCTAGAAAAAAATATCTTATGGTGAATCATTAAACAGCATTTCTCAAACTTTATTCACAACTGAATATCTGTGATTCTCCATCCACCGGGGAAGTCAATGTGACTGAAAGGGAATGGGGATGAAGTTAGAATATTTCTCAAAGTATTAAGTTCTGGGGTTTATTATAGGTGCAGCAATAGCAATGCCTATTATTAAGATTAGAGTTGGTTGAAAATTTCCCATCAAAACTGTTTTTCAGTAAGGAATTGTTTTGTGTTTTGACAAAATGACTCTTCCTGTGAAAATTTTCTGCTTTCCATAGCAAGTTTGGACTTTTGATTGAATGACCAAAACTCCCCAAACTGAATTTTATGGCTGAAAGCAAAAAAATTCACTTACAAAGTGAATTAAGTTAAATTGAATTAAGGCTACTTTAATTCTGAATAAAAGCAGAGTTTTAATGCAGTTTAACTAATCCACTTTAACTTCACACCTTTTTTTTTTTAATTCAGATTAATTTTCCTGAATGTCCTCATGCAGACAAGCCCTGAGAGCTGAGAACCAGAGTGTTGGTGCCCTCAATTCAACTTCTGTTTAACTAATACTTAGACATGATGGAAAGTCTTGGTTTCTCCATTTTTTTCGGTTTCTTTTTTTAAAAGTCCATAATTAAAGACGTATCATATTGCACAAGAAGGCAGAATTAAGACTGATCTTTTCTTTGTTTGCAACAGTAATATTCTTTCAACATATTTTTTATGGAATGTATGAATAATGTAGCTGAGCTGAGATCGCTGTCTTTTTTTTTTTTTAATTCTTTTGTGTAAACAAGAATAAGACAATTCAGCCTCTGTCAAGGTTTTTTCCCCACTTTAAACTTTAGAATACAAGAAGTGTGGACCTGCATGAACACTTCTAAGCTTAATTACTAGCTTAGGTCTGGTATGCTGCAACCAGCCAGAATTTAGTGTCTGGCATACTTTCTGTTCCCCCAAAACCTTCCCTGGGGAACCCAGATCCAACCCCTTGGATCTTAAAACAAGGAGAAATTAACCATCCCCCTCCTTTTCCCCTCAGACTTTCCCCTCCATGGGTTGCCTTGAGAGGCTTCATACAGATCCAAACTCTTTGGATCTTAAAACAAGGAGGAATTAACCATTCCCCCTTTTCCCCCCACCAATCCCTGGTGAGTTCAGACCCAATCCCTTGAATCTTAAAACAAGGAAAAATCAATCAGGTTCTTAATAAAAAAAACTTTTAATTAAAGAAAGAAAAGGTAAAAATTATCTCTGTAAAATCAGGATGGAAAATGCTTTACAGGGTATTCAGATTCATGTAGACTAGAGGGACCTCCCCACCACCCACAGCCTTAGATTCAAAATTACAGCAAACAGAGGTAAAAATCCTTCCAGCAAAAGGAAAAAACATTCACAAGTTGAAAGAAAACAAACATAAGACTAATCCGCCTTGCCTGGCTATACATAAAATTTTGAAACATGAAAGACTGATTTAGAAAGCTTGGGAAAGTCTGGGTGTACGTCTGGTCCCTCTTAGCCCCAGAGAGCGAACACGAACAAAACAAAACAACACACAAAGACTTCCCTCCACCAAGATTTGAAGTATCTGTCCCTCTATTGGTCTCTGGTCAGGTGTCACCAGGGTTCCGAGCTTCTTAACTTTACAGGTAAAGAAACTATTAACCCCTTAACATCGTATGACAGCTATAATACTGCTATTTATTTAATTGGCTGTTCATATCATTTTTTGTTGTTTCATAGTTTGCATAATTTTTAGCTTGATATTCCTCTGTGAATAGTTTCAGTCAGTTTACACCCATCTTTAATCATAATATTTCTTTTACAACTGAAGTGAACTATGATAGACTACAATAATAAGAACATATGTATCAATGGTAATATAAAAGTATCTTGTTTTGCAGCAAACAGGTGTTCATTACTGGGGTGGATGTTCACTTCGTATGACTGTGTTTTACACCCTGAAGTATCGTTTGAATATCTTCTAGTAGTAAACCTCTGGAAATAGGAAGCTCTTCATGTCAGAAGCATTTCCTGAAAATAAAGCTGAAACTATCATTGGAGTCATAAAAAAATGCTAAAATAACACATAAAACATTTCAAGGATGATAATCTGATCTAGATGAAAAACATTCTACAAACTTCAATAAAAACCAGAAATCTGCAGTCTATCTTCTGAGAGATGAAATAGGGGGAAATATCATATAAAACTTTTAAATGGCAAACCCAAATATGGATGCTGTTTATCAGATCCATAGATTTTTTATGGAGAATTATATTTTCCATGGTTAGGCTGCACCCAGGCTCCATTACAAGCCCAGATTTCACCACCTATAGCTTTGGCTTGCACACTTGTTGGACTGCAACTCTAAGATAAAGACAAAGGAGGACCAACTGGTGCTAAACTTGAAAGAAAATCATCCTGTTTGAAGTACAAATTTAAAAATAGCCCCTTTTTTTTCTCCTTGGTTCTAAGAATGTGACCCTGCTGTTGTGGGAATGGAATGCACTGTGTCAGGGCTCTATGCAATTTGCAGTATGTTTTCCAGTTTCTTAGCACAGCCATATGCCTGCTCAGTCCCTCCTGCCCATCTTCCAGGTGGAGAAGAGAGTGGGACTATAGAGTTTGGTTTTCTTCTAGCGCTGCTACTCGCTCTACAGCTATGCTTTTTTGTCGGTTTCTTTGTTTTTTATTTCTAGTAACAATCATCCTTAAGTAATGCACAGCTACTTACTCCTGTTTTAACCTCCTTTCTACACCTTTCCAAACTTAAAAATCAAGATGATTCATTTGACAGAAATAATCTATGGTAGTTTCATTCATATACCAAGCCCCAATGCAGTAGGCCTTTTTAGCCTTGGACAATTAAATGCAAAAATAGCATTGGTCTGATTTTTCAGTCTCCCATTAACTTCCCATGAGAATTGTGGCTACTCAACAGTACTAAAAGTTAGACCACATGTTGTTTTAGCTGTGATTAGAGATGGACACAATTCAAAATTTCTCTTTTTTTTTTATACAAGAGGGAGACATTTTTGGTAAATATCCTGTTTTTTCAACAAGATATTTTGAGATTTGAGATATCTTCATCTCTAGTTTTTGTTAGTAACTATACTGATTTTAGTGCGAGTTCAATGAGGTTAAAATACGGCTCAAAGCATTCACTTCTGTGCTTTATTTTTGTAAAAGATGCAGTAGCAGTGCCCTTTAAGGTTGTGTTACATTCCTCTATTATAATTCCTGTTCTTCTTTTCAGTTGCTTGTAATTTGTTGACAAAGTTATTAAAAATGTATCCATATACGGTATGTCACAATGGGAGCTTGTGGACACTGAGAACTTTAGAAAAAAATGATCTTAATTTAGGTCCTTAATTGGGAGCTGAGGTGTTCTGAAAATCTAAATCCCAATTGTGGATGCTGAGCCCTGAATTCTTTTGAAAATCTTGCCCTACATGTTCATTATAACTCAGCCAAATCGAGCCTTACCAAAAAAGATAAAACACAACTTTTTACTCCCTGGCACCACTGGGCTCTCACTGTTTTATTTGATTCTCTAATTTTTTGAGCTCTGTGTGACAAACAGAACAAGGAGGTTTTGACCAAAGACAAAACAAAACAAAGTAGAAATTCAAGATTTATGTACAAGCTAAATATATATTGGAAATGTGTGTTACTAGTCTGGATAGTTTAGAGTACACAGATATGTCTTCATTAACAAGCTCTTTAAAAAAAATACATGGATGCTATTTCTCAAATTATTTTAAAATATTTTGTAAAATTACATTTTAAAAAAATCTCCACGGTGTTTCCATTTTTGGCATACCTCTACCTTAAAAAAAAAGAGTTTGGTAAAATTTTATTCTTTGTGTATAAGTAAAGAATATTACAAACTGGGATATAGTTAATTTAATTGAGGGTTTTAAAGACTTGTATATAAAGATATAGTTACTGCTACTTTGTCTCCGTACCATTATTGGTCCCTTTCATACATCTCTTGCTGCTTCTCATAAATCTAGATTGTGAGTTCTTTGGAACAGTGACTGTCTACTAGCTATCTGTTGGCACAGCTCCTATTACAATGTGACTCTGATTGTTGCCTGTAGGTGCTACCAGAATACAAACAATATAAATATAACCAAACCACTTAATATAGCAGTACATACTTTATACATTCTCCATGGTTTAATGGACACTTGATATGTTCCACATAGCTCAATAAGTATTTTTTAAAGCCTGTCCAGGGCAAAAGAGAAGTGAAAAACAAATGGGATCCATGCAGATCACTTCTGAGCTCTGTAGGACAAAACAAAGCAGAGACAACTGAGGAGCTGAAAAAGCTATGGAGCTCCAAAGATCTTTAGAGCAATGATAAGGAAAAGGGACTCAGAAGCTTTTCAGGATCATGGTGGAAAGAGGAGGTGGAAATCTTACAGAGCTCAGTTTGTAGTCTCTTGACCATAGTGTAGTTGGAATGGAGAAAGATTGAATTCCTGGTCTGCATGTGAAAGATCTTGGCAAAATGTTTGTGTCTGTGGATATTAAGAAGTCTGGGTTTGTAGCTGTAAGCTGTTTGCTTTGTAGTAGTGTGATGGGATGGACTAAGCACAGAGGCCCCGTTGGAGGCCTCTGGGTCCTGCCATACCCCATCCCAGAGAGGAGCAGAAGAGAAGTCCTCCAAGCAACCTAGACTGGCTGCAGGGGAAGCAGCCTATCAGAGAGACCGCAGGAGCAGCCAGTCAGGGGCTAGGAGGGCCATATAAAAAGAGGCAGCAGAGACAGTGTCAAGCAATTGCTGATTGGAACTGAAAGAGGGAAGACTGGGTTCCTGGCTGGCTGGCTGAAAGAGCAGCAGGACCATGGACAACTCAATGTGGGCAAGAGTGAGTCTGGGGAGGGGTGCCAAAGACCAGGGAAGCTAAGAAGGTGCTCCTGACTTGCAGCAGGGACTGAGTAAGGAGTGAGCCCAGAACCTATCCAGGCCAAGCAAGGGTATTGCGATGGGCCCTGTTGTTCTGGTTAGAAACTGAACCCAGGGAGGGCTGTCAAAAAGGACACATCAACTGAGGGTACCGTGATAGGCCCCTGTTTGCCTGTTCCAGAAGGCGATGTCCCTGGGAAAGACCATAAGAAAGAGAGACTGTATACCCCAGAAGAGGTTCTCTTTGTTGCCTTTGCAGACAGTGTGCATCACTCAGCTGGAGGGCTGAGTCACTGAGGATCTACCAAAAACACATCAGCCGAAGGGATGTTCATGGGAGGTGGGTGCCACCCCATTGCAAGAACTAAGACAAATTTGGCTCAGAAAGGGGTGTTCATGAGAGGCAGGGGCTGACCCCATTGCAAGTAGATTTTGAAAGTTGATACCCATATGAAAAAATACATGGTAGGTGGGTGCAAGAGGGTCTATACATTGAAGGTATGTAGGGAAAACTTGGAAAAGTTAAATTAAAGAAACAATATGAACTAGGAATGTATTTGAATATTTGTTTACCTTCCCTTAATTATTATTTTCCCTATTGTTAGAGGATTAGAATTTTTTTCAAAAGTATAACTTTTCTAGGTAAACTCTTCATCAGATTTTAGGATCCCAATACTGTGCAGTCCTTGACAGTGAACTTTAAAGATTAGCAGGTAAAGTTCATGAATCATACTTTAAGAATGACTGTGCAAATGGATTCTGTACCAGAAGTGCTTCTTAGTAGTGACAGCTTATCAATGGAAGTTTAGTTCTTTCAATTGATTATCAGATGCTTCAATGCTTTAGTGCATGTAACTCACATCTTTTATTGAGCACTCACTGCTTCCAACCTCCATATGACCTTTAACTCAATTTGTTCCCCTCAAAATTGTTTTGAGTATGTAGATACAATATAAAAAATACAGCCTATAAATGGGGCAAATACAAATAACATAAATTCATATATATTTGTTACCTAAATACAAAACAAGGAAATAAACCTTTTAAAGTTATTAAAATTGCTATGTGACAAGTACTTCTCTCATTTGTATAACTAAGCACGTGCATAGCCACGCATATGTGTGCATGCAGATATTATATACACACAAAGCTCTGTGTGTGCATGATAGATCATTGGTTTGTGATCTGTCCAGAGCAGTGCATTGTTGTGCTGGGGCAGTGCATTGTTGTGCTGTCTCTGGAGCAGCCCAGGAGGGAGATTGTGACCAGCAATAGTCAGTCTCTCTACAGCTCAGCAAAGGGAGTAAACTGTCAGGTCTATTTCTGTCTCAGAATATGTATGAAGCCAAGGTTCTGCCCCCCTTCTCACCCGTGTGCACAAAGGCAGAATGTCCTGGTACTTTGCTTCCTGATGCCCTTCAGGGCCATCTGTAATTTACAAAATATATTATGGAGTGGATGGGGACTTAATTTTCTCTGACAGAGTTTTTTTCAGTGTTAGGAGAGGATGGGAGGCAGGGAGGATCTTAATAATCATCCAAAAATGTGTTACATAATTTGTGTATGGCCCTTCTAGAAGTGGCAATATAAAGCACCAATACAAGGGAGTAACTGAAGCCTTGCCTACACTAAAAAGTTAGGTCAACCCAGCTATGTCAATCTGGAGTGTAAAAAGTCTACACATGGGAGTGAGGTAGTTAAGCCAACCAAAACCTCGGTGTAGCTTGGCCTAGGTCAGTAGAAGAATCCTTCTGTACATCTAGCCACCACCTCTTAGGGAGGTGACTACCTTTGCTGATGGGAGAACCCGTTCCATTGGCATAGATACTGTCAACACTGAAGCATTACCAAAGCACAGTTGCATCTGTGATGCTGTAGTGATTCAAGTATAGACAAGCCATGAGTATCTTCTTTCCCCTTACCCCAATGCAAATAATAGATCATGATCTGGCTTTATATATTCAAAATAGGAATACAACACACCCATTTCTTTTTCAGATTTCTTGTCAACACAGTGATGGTGCATTGATTTAACTAAAATCACTTTTTAAAATGATATTGATAAAGGGGTACAAACCTCAGCATGGACACATCTGTTTACAGATGGCATCTATGGGTTTAGTTAGGTTGAAAATGGGGCAATTTCTATTTGTAGCTCACGCCTAGAGGCCAGAAGTTCCATTGCCTTGCACCTTGTCTGGTCATCTTCTGCATTAATGCACAATTGGTGTAAATTGTTACCATTCTGATTGTGTAGCATTTTGAACTTACTTTGCATGGGTGTAAGTGTATTAAAATATATGGCAAGTTTAGTAATTGATAATCTGGTTATTGGTTTTTATGGGCATTGGTTTTTAATTTGACCCACATAGCCAGTGCTGTGGGTAGAAACAGGATAGTATTTTATAACTGTTTTTCTATATAAGCAGTCTTACAAGTGCTCAGCACCCACAATCAGGGCCAGGATTTCAAAAGACCTCAGCTCCAACTTAAGTAAA
Organism: Chelonoidis abingdonii; assembly: GCF_003597395.2. Lineage (NCBI taxonomy): Eukaryota > Metazoa > Chordata > Testudines > Testudinidae > Chelonoidis > Chelonoidis abingdonii. The sequence goes on from NC_133771.1 coordinate 142,968,687, forward strand.
ATAAGTAGCCTGATTTTTTTTCAAAAGAAAAACTCACACTGGGAGCTGCTGAGTACTTCTTGAGAAACTGTCCTTTCTTTAGGTGCTTAAATAGGAGGTGAGCTGTTCTTGAAAAATGGGTGCCAATCTCGAAAAATGTGGCCCTGAGCTCTTGTCCTGTATGTCTCCAATAACTTGGTTACATCAAACCACTTTTCCACAAAGGCACTTTCCCTTCCACACTTCAACTTCCTGACCCACAGCTGTTCTCTTATAAAGCCATTAAAAATGCTGTCAAATATCTACTACTTCCATAAAAGGCCAGTCATATTTTGGCCTGTTTATAAAAAAACACTGTTAGTGTTCCTTTTAAATGAATGGGGAATGGAAAATTAATACTGTTTTTAATGTGTTTGGCTGATTCTCTCCCATAGAAGAGAATTGAAATTTTACCAGGCACTTTAGTGAGAGCAGGACATGAGCCTAATACATAAAATACTAACTGATAAATTATAGATCTTTGAGTAAGATCATTAACCAATAACACCAAGGAGTCCTTTAGGCAAACAGAGGCTCAAGCTGTTTTAGTCAGCTGAGTCATTTGAAAATGATCTGGGGCAATAGGCAGAAGCACCCCAGTGTATTTAGAGTTGAAGAACATAGGGCATTTTATTTTACCATTGTGATCTTTGGAAAGAGGCTTACTGTACTTTTCCTGTGGTATAGGTTGAACTTCCCAAAAACATTACCAGTAATATGTATACTTCACTGCACACCACCTCTATTAAGGACCAACTGACAAGGAAGGTGTAGCAATTTTAGATACAGCTGACTTAGGCTGCAGGCGGCTGCTGTCTAACTAGAGATGAAGAGCCTTATCAAGACTAAAGTCAGAGCAGTGGTTTTATTATGCATGTCATATTGTCCCTGCCAGAGTTATTTCTAGTGAATGTTATAACCTCTTAATTTAACCTTAAGATGAGGTCAGAATACATAAATCAGGGAAGGGATTTTTCTGTTCAAGTCTAAATTCTTTCAAAGTTTGCTTAAGTACTTGGTGAGAAAAATGTTTCTAGTTTAATATCTTTTGAGGCTGAGAAGGGACAATAAGGGCTAGAAATGTGAATTGTTCTTGAACTTGACACATTAGGAGGCTCACTGGCATTGGACCATACATTGTCTGGTGTTCTTACCTCTCTAGCACTTTTTGTGAACACCTTTGAAAATGTGAGTTTATTAAGCAGAGTGGGATCAATATTTCAAATTCATTTACTTCCAGCTAGCCAATTATATAAATAAGCTCTGAGTGTCAAAAGCTTCAGATTTCTTGCTGACTGAACTGATCAAGATGCCTGTAGCTGTGACACATGAGCATACCCCTGTTATAGTAAACACAAGTTTTTCTGTACCATATTTTAGTGTTCTTTACAAAGGAAAAAGGACAATTATTCTGCTTTTAGGAGAGATCTGAGGACCTGTCAAGTGACTAATGAAATGTAGAAGTACAGGACTTGCTTAAAGAAGGCAGGAGTAGTTGAAAACTGAGTTGTCATTTCCAGAGAGCCCTTTACTTGTTCAAAGGAAGATACATTTTGAAATCACTTCTAAAATATGAGCCTGAAAACCATCGATTCTAAAATGTACTGAGTTTACGACTGCACAAGATCTCTTCTGATCGTTCCACAACTTTAATTTGATGCAAGCATAAACCAAATCCGACACAAGGGTTGGATCAGCCTCTGGGTCACAAAGTACTGTTAAAGGTCATGCCACCAACAATTCAGATTCAGTATTTGAGCCAAATATATTGTGACAGTGCTTCAAATGCCAGAATAGATCTAATATGCCACAAGTGGGGAAACATACATTGGCCACCAGTTTAAAAGTCTTCTCTAGCCAGGGTCTAATTCTCAGAACCTGACTTTTCAGTCCTGTTTAGTTCACAGCACAGGTCCCACCTAGTTTGTGGGGTAAAGAATGTAAAAGACAATCTCAGATTTTATTTAGGGGAAAGGAAATAATTTCTAGACTTTTTTCCTTGTAAAGATAGTCTTGAAAACATAACGTAATATCTAGGTTTTGAAAGCTTTTCACTGAATCTTCCTAATGATCATGGGTTAATCACAGTTCCACAGAGCCATTTAGGGCTGTGCTTTGGGGCCTGAAAACACCATAGATCCCTTGATTTCTGGGAAGACTCCAGATGAAGATTATCATTGCAGGGTCCAGTATCCAAGCAACTGTTGATGGCATTAAGGCTTCTGCAAACTGACTAAAGCTGAGATGACACCTCTGCTGAGCTGCCAGTGTGACCTCCAGCAATGAGGGGGTGGGGAAACTCAAAGCAAGGAGAAACTGAGGCAGTATTATCTAATAAATTTTGTAAGGAATCTCCTGGCCCTCTCATCACATATGCAAAACTTTTTGACTTGAGTGCCTGCGTTAGGCACTTAAATCCAGCGATGCATAACTTCATACAGCCACATGTGAAAAATGAAGCATAGAGAACTTGAGGCTAACATTTTAGTAATTTGTTAAATAATGATAATACTGAGTCATAAAAGGTATCTTAAAGAATTAAGTGAGAACACCTGATCTAAAAATTCCTCAAACTTTAAGCCACCCAGATCCCTCACACAGTAGCACCTGCATCCTCTAGTGCTGATGACAGGGTCCTATCCACCAAAAGTATAGTTTGTTTCTATTCCCATTCCCTCAGCCAATCTCTCAAATCACACCCACAACACAGCTAGTAGGGTTTAGGAAGCCTATTAAAATACTGATTTACCTCACCAAGGAGTCATGACCATCCAACAGTTAAAGTTTGTAAAGTGCTACAAGTTAAGTTTTTAGCCTTTATAGTTTGTAAAGGAGCCGCAGCTGAAGTATTGCTCACCACTAGAGAATCTTAATTGTATTGTAATGACTAGACTGTAGTGGATTTATACTCACACAGTTGGCTAGCCTTTGATTAGTTTGGGGCACAAATGCACTTGTCACAAATAACAGGTTCTTTATTCAGGCAGCTGCTTAGAGTTAATTAAGAAGATGAAGTTGGTGAAACACACAGACTTCATGAGTTTTATATGGCAAGTATAGCTGGAATCATAGAAAAATAAGAGCACACTAATTATAACAGAATGAACACCTTGATCATGCATACTTACAGCCTTATGGCTGGTGCAGGATAGAACAATTTCGAATGTCAACATATTTACAACATTATAGAGACTGGAAAAAGCAAAGATGGAAGAAAAAGTGAGCGGAGGTCATCACAAGAGGAGATGATGTTTTGGGATGCTGCCTACTGAATCAGTCCCAATGTCCCACTGATGTTCATACATCAGGTTTTATACATATATTTACATATACTTACAAGTACAGGCCCCTTATCCATATGAGGTTTTCCAGTACCCATCCTCTGGCTTCCAAATGCTGCATTAAGCTATTTGCATTAATACATTCCCCAACATTTCCAATATGTTAATGTGGGTAACCTTATTGTTACACATACTAAAAATCCCCTAGAAATCTGTTATTTCAATCATAAACTGTTCTTTTGTGGTCCATTTATTTCTCACAAAGCACTTATTGCTAAATCTTATAGGATAAGCAGTTTGACCTAAGGTTACCTCATGTACCATTTATGCTGAAACACTTCTAACTATTAAACCACTATAGGACTGCATGGAGCCTTAGTTTATTGCTAAGCCAACTTAAAATGTTAATTAACATGTTATGTTTCCCTACTTTCCTGACAGCTCTAATAGCTCCTACTTTACTATCTTACATCATTTTAATATCATTTAGTGCCTGAGATTGCACCCTAAATTCAGATCAGGGATTACAGGTCAAGAGTTATATTGAGCAGCTTCTCGACTGTGCTTATTGTTTTGGCTTCTGCAGAATATACCTTTTGAAACTTAGTTATCAAGAACTACATGAGGTCCTCCCTGAGTCAAAGACTCAGTATGTGTGATAACAGTCAAAAGACTTAAATATGACAGTTGAAAACAGTAACTCCTTCACCCACAATCAAAAAAGACTCCTCTAAAATATTAAAAGTTGAAAACAATAACTCCTTCCCTGCACATTGCCATATTCTATCACAGTCCAGTGTTTGCCTTTGATTCGGAAGAGGTGAACAGAAGTATAGATAGCAGCCCCTCAGTGCAGGTCAGTAGCTTCCTGTCTAAGATAGTGGTACTGCAGAGCTCATTACTTAGATCAGTGCCTAGTTGAAGTCAATGGGAGTTTTGCCATTGCCTTTAACTGAGCTAGAAGACATCATGGATACCAGGGTGGCAGTATTACTGAATTGCATGCATGGGGTGTGCTCCTGAGCTACATAGGTGTTCTCAGTCAACCTGCTGTTTGTTTTCACGGCAGTGAGTCATTCAGATGTCCACTCTGCTAGGGTTTGCAAACAGCAGGACCAAATAGTTTCTGTAAAATTTACAGGGACTATCCCATAAACGGGGACACTTCTGGTTTATAGGGGCACATGGCTATCTTGTTTATAAAACTGAGTTTGTGTTAATTCACATTCTCAGAGTGTGGTGCACAAGAGAGAGTCACTTTTTGTGTGTGTGTGCGCAGTGGGGAAAAGGGAAGTTGGTGGCAAAATGTTTTACAAGCCTGGCAAAAAATGCTCAGGTCAGCACTGCTAATTCCATCCTTTATGTTAGGAGGGCCAAGGCTATGGAAGAATCGCAAAATGATTCAACAGAGGAAGAAAGGTGCCATCTTTTTCAGTGTAACTATCAAAGCCACTCATCTTCCAGATTTCATGACGTCTTCACCCAGCATTTTGTTATCAGTATGTTGATTAGTTTCCACTTTCCCACTGGAAGAGTTAACAATAGAAAATTCTACCTAAAAACTGTTAAGCACTAGGTCCAGTGCCAAACTGAATGAGAGACTACATTTATTAAGGGCTGTGAAGATGACTTGGGCCAATGCATGTGAGAAAATGAAAGCATGAAAAAAAAAATCAATTTACAAAGAGTTATATAACCTTCCATTCAGTGCAATAAATGGTTCCAATAAACTGATGATCAAGATATTTCCATAGATATTGGCAGAAGATATGTCCCTAGTGTGATACAGCATGGCCAGAAGGCAGCATAAGAGTGTTAGCAGGGGGCCTTATTCCCTGCCAAGGGAGGAAGGTTTGCTTTAGATTAACTAGAACAGCTGTGGCCAATTAGAGCACCTGACT
>NC_133771.1:142982437-143020398 GCF_003597395.2 Chelonoidis abingdonii
TGAATAACCCCCCATAGAAAGAATGAATTGCTGCCTGAGAGATCTCCTGAATTAAGACCGACTCTAGCCTTCTGATGATCTGCTGCTTTTACCTCTGGGCTGCTCCTTTGGGGCTGGTAAGAATCCCTTCTGTGAAACTCTCTATACTTCTATTTTATTATTTTAGCTGCTGCTCTGGTTTCCCCAGCAGGCCAGACTTAAGCTAAGACCTTGGATCTGTGCCTTAAAACCTCTTCTTAAGACTCCGCAGCACTTTGCTGCTAAAAATATAGCCTGTGCTGCTGCTGAGCTGTGCCTTCTGGGACAGGCCAGCTTTGCAGCCTGCCCCACCCCCACTGCTGCTAAGCGTAGGCACCTATTAGAATTAGGTTCTTAGTCTAGATAAGTTGTAATTTCATTTTGCATAGCTGTGGTTAAGTTAGGTTTAAAAGAATTGGTTTGTATTGTGCTCTGTAAGTTAGGTTAAAAAATTGTTGCATTGTGTTCTGTTACTTGCTAATTTGTGTAGTCTTGATTAAGTTAAATATAGATAAGATTTTGCTGTGTTCTGTATAGTTGTGGTTTAGTCTGTCTTCCTGCTGCCCCCGAGCTCTCCAGTCACCCCATACCCCTCAGTCTCTCTGCTGTTTTAAACCTGCAGCCTCCTGCCTTCTCTGGTCTCCTGAAGTTTGAATCTCCCTCTGCTCACCTGCTCCTCTTCCCCCATCTCCCAACCTCATTCCTCTACCCCTGCCTTTCTCTCTCTTTTTTTTTTTTTTTTTTTTTTTTTTTTTTTAATCCCTTCCTCCTATTGCCCCCAAACCTCAATTGGTATTACTGAAGTCTAGCATAAAACCTCATTGGTTACTCTTTTTCCTCTCTAACACACAGCTCATCAACATTTTACAATTTATACCACTGTGACACATTTTTACCTAAAGTTGGTTATTACCCCACATTTTCCATAACTGTTAGTTGGCTATATGCTGCTGTGACACACCTTTTACAACAGAAATTGTTAGCTACCTGTTAACATTTATTACTTCGTCGTTAATCTGGATTACCAACTGTAACTGTATTGTACCCCACTATTGAAACCCCCTATACTATTTGCTAAAAGAAACCCCTCCCCAATTGTCTACCTTAACAAACCTCTCACTATTGAATTTTCCCTGTTTTGGCATTTTCTTAATAAAGTTTATTTTGCACCCCACTTGTGTGGTAATTGCTCCCCAAGATCCCATATACCTGCTGGCAGGGACAGTTACATAATGGCTGCTAAATGTGTTTACTGAATTGGCACCAAAAGTGTTTGCATCTTGGCTGCAATTCTTCTCTCAGGTAAGAAAGAAATGGTCTCTGAGCACTCATGTAAGTCCCAGTCAGGAAAAGAATCGTGGTTATTTCTGAAGAACACTCAACAGGATTATTATAATTTGTTTTCTGGCTCATGTGCACATTCAGTTGTGCTGTCCAGAACATTGCAGATACAGGGAGTAAAGTGTCTTTTTCCTGTTGGGACTCAGCTAAAACTTTCCCCTCCAGTAGCATACCAGTTATTTTGAAAAACAAAGCATAAATGAAGCAATGGTACAAATTATTCGGAATACAAGTAGCAGATTGTTATATTGGTTATTTTTGTTACCTTATCTACTTAACCACTCTGCTGCACCGTGGTTCTTTAGTTCAGTCCCTATGGCTTTTTGTTGGGTTTCACCTTTTATTATGTTTGTCCCCTGTTTCTCATTAGTAAAGGAAGTGAGAGGGAGATGCAGGTTATAAGTGGGGTGGGGGAGGGGAAGCAATGAATATCAGTCTTGTAGAAAAATGTATGTATCCTTTCTTGACTCATATAAGTTGTAAACTTGCTTAGTGATTGCTAGCAGTTAGAATTAAGTAAATTTTCTACTGGTTTCCGAGAAACCAAATTCTTCAGAGGAAGGACAAGAAACCAAATAATGGATTGTGGGATAACAAGTCCATATGTAAAGTTTCTTCTGAAACCCAAAGAGTAAATGGTTGCCTGTTACCCTGAAGCGTAAGTGTTGGTTTGTATCTTTTCTATTTTTAATTGCTTCTATCTAAATGTAACAGTGATGTTGTTGTTTTCCATATAAATGTTGAATCCTTTTTTAATCCTGCTAATCTACTAACATTAATATCTTGTGGGAGTGAGTTCCACATGATGATTATGCATCTGATACTTATCAGGTTTTATTATTTCTTATCAGATTTGAATTTGACTTTCAGTTTCACTGAATGTCCCTTTGTTCGTGTATCATGAGAGAAGGTAAATAGGAGCACACTGTTTACCTTCTCCATCCTGTTTGGTTTTTATATCTCTGTTGTGTCCTTTCTAAATGAAACAGTCCCAATCTCTTCAAATTTCTCTCTATATGGAAGTTTTTCCATGATTTTAAGAATATATGTTGCCTGTCTGAAACTCTTTATTGCTTATATACCAGTTTTGAGATAGGGTAACCTGAAATGAATACAGTATTACAGGTGAGGTCATATAACAACATCATAACGTTTTCATATTATTTTCTGTCTCATTCCTTACACATCTTAACACTTTTTTTTAATTCAGCTTTCCAGAGTTGTTTCATAAAGTGCAGGAGTAGTTCAAATTACCCCTTCTGTTGTGCATTACCTTGTATTTTGTCAACACTGAATTTCAGTTGCCAACACAGTTCCCATTCACCAACCTGTATTAACTCCCTCTGTAGTTCTTCATAGCCTTCTCTAGTTTTGTTTGCAGTTCAGCCATTATATTCTTCAGAACATCCTACTGAAGTTACCTATAATTCCTCAGGATGTTCATGTGATTCTCACCACAGTAACTCCCAGAACTGCAACATTTTCAGAGAATTGTCCGATGACACTTTAAAAAAAAAAAAACAAATAAACAAACATTTGGTAATTATGCTCTCCATTCTACCATTGATTTACTGAGTGGGCTTGCACAAGTCACTTTAACCTCTGTGTTAATTTCCCTATCTGTAAAACAGGGGAAATGTTAAGCATGTTGAACATCATACAACTTGGCATTTATGTAACATTTTAGATGTATGGAAGCCAAACTACCCAAACTCTTCCCCTCCCCATCTCAGGCTTGGCCTCAAGAAGCTGGGAAACAGTGCAGAATATCCTGGCTGGCTGACAAAACTTTTGCTAAATGACTTCTATATGGATGGCTCCCATACACTGATCCCCCATCTCTTCTGCTGCTTTTCCTTGACTCCCTCACCCACACATCCTCTCTCCAAACCCCACTTTTAAGGCACTGTGGCCGCCACCACCCACTCCACTTACCCAGTTGTCACTTCTCTACCCCTTTCCTCTTTTACAAGGCCACAAGCCTCTCTTGCTTCCCACCTATCAATCAACAGTCCTTGTTGCTACTTCTTTCTTAAGCCTCACAGTGCTCCTCCCTCCCAAGATCCCTGGCAATTTCCATTACCCCTCTGCAAGCTACTGACTGTTTTCTCTTGAATCTTAACTCTCTCATGACGGATTTGTCTATTTAACACAGTGTTTATTCTCTTTCAAACCAATAATAAAGATACTAGATAAGACCACTGTACTGAACACTGAATCCAGCAGTAACCCCTTTTACAGCTCTCCCAAATCAAATAGCCTAGACACGTCTGTACCATCTTTTACATTTTAGATTTCATTCTATGTGAGGTACTTCTATCTAAGTCAATTAGAAGTCACTTTCAGTAACATTTTGCAACACACTGTATCAAGTGCTTTTCTAAAAACTCAACGCATTACGTCTACCACTTTCACTTCATGCACCTATTTGTAATTCTCTCAAAAAAGCAATCAAGCTAAACTCATGTTTACTGCTCAATCTTCATTACCTTCTAGAGGTTTCAGTCTTTTCTCCATTATTTTCCTAGCATTTGAGTTGGACTATATACACACACAATATATATTTATAAAATATTGCCTAAATCTCCTCAACATACTGGTGCTCCTGCTGCTTAAAATGACTCACAGATCACTGACTCAACAGTACTCTGATATGCAGAAATATTCTCTGTTTGTTCTTCATACCACCCACTGCCAGCAAATACAATTATCATTTTATAATTGGAGGAGAGCTAGAGGGAATATATAGGAAAAAGGAATTTAAAATTAAATAAAGTGTATTGGATAATATTGTTGTGGCACCCTCTAAATCTAGCATAATAGCATCAGGTGTGCAGCAAATGAATATTAAGATCTAAATTAACTGCAGCAATGATAATGCTCAAAATCCTCTTCCCTAGCTAGCTTCTGGAGAAGGTAAAAAAACTTAACTACTAGGGGATGCACTTTAATGGCTAGCCTGGCATTTTTCTTCCCATGTACAAACATACCTTTCTGTATTTCCTAACTTTTACCCAATTAGGATAATTACATCTAATCAAGAAACTAAATTGTAGAAGATTCACTAATTAGATTGTATTCTACAGGAATGTATTTCAGCCTTTTGTTTTAATCTGGGAATAGTTCTGTACTCAGACAATAGTATGCTGTGGCATGTAATTTAGAGCAGCTGCTATGACATAGCCACTGTGAATAACAGCACTATTAGCAGTGCATTTATGTTGACTCCTCTTGATCACCACAGAACATTTTTTTTCAATGAGTACCTGAGAGGAGGAGTTGAGTTCTCCATTGGTTTTGTTACAATTTTTCAAAGGTACAGTAAAGTCCATCAGAACTGTTAGTTGATTGGTTTGTGGGTGGGTGGGAATGTGGTTACAGTGGAAATTACAAGTACAATGGTTGCTTTCAATCTTTTTAATATGGAAACTACATTATGCAGGCCAGTATGCTGTATAAAATGGGGTTAATATGTTTTGTGGTAGAGAGGTAGGTAGATAGGAGTTCTACTTCAACAGATCGTACGTAGTAAGAACTAGTTAGTACTGTAGCAAACATTTTACACTAAAAAGGGTACCTTGTATGTGGCTATAAAACTACAGTGCCATGTGTGTATTGTACCTTTATGGCCAGTTTTATTAATTATTATTATTATTTCTTATTTATTTTTGCTGCATTTGCAGCAGTTCCCATTGATCCAGAGAGATTTTAATCACTACGATCTCAGCATTGCTGAAAATCAGACTACTTAAATGTCTCAATATTGACTTAGACAGATATTTAAAGTTCTTTAGGCACTTCAAGGTGCATATCAGTGCCTAGTGGGATGTTCAAAAGCACTTGGGTACATAACGTGATAAAAATCAATGGAAATTAGGCACCTTGGTGCTTTTGTATATCCCAGCAGGCACCTATCTGCACCTTTTAGGTACCTAAATATCTTTAAAAATCTGCCCCTTAGAAACTTAACTTTACACATTGTTCTCATTTTTGGCATCTATTTTTGAAAATCCTGGAAATGGGATTGAATTTAAAGATTCATAGATGTTAAGGCCAAAAGGGACCATTATGAGCAATTCATCCCTGTACCAGTGCTGAGTACAAACCAGAGACTGGTAAGTGCCCCTTGTGCTTGCTTTATCCTTGTGATCTGCTCTAGCTCATACCTAGTTTACGGTGACCATATTTCCTAAAGTAAAAACTGGACAGCCGTGGCTCGCCGAAGTCTGAGAGGCCCTCTCCTCCCCCACCACAGCGCTCATCAGAACCACCCCTCCAGCACCCAGGGCTGGGGATGACCCCCTCCCTGCTGAGCTCCTTGCCCCATGTCACCCATGGCTAGGGCTCTGCCCCCTACTCCAAACCTCCTGCTGTCCACGGCTGGGGATCCATGCCACCTGCAGCTATGGCTGGGGCTAAGCCCCATATCACCTGGCACAAGTCTGACACCTCAGCACCACTGCCTATCACCACCTGCACCAAGTTCCTTCGAGCCCCCACAAGGGGGGCATACCTGACTCTTTTTGTAAACTGGGCATTCATTTCTTTGCTATTCCCACTGATCAGTTGGGAAGAGCAACAGGACAAATGCCTATTTTTGTCAAAAAAAAGTCTAGAAGAGCCAAGACAGAGCTTAAAAACGGGACTGTCCTGGCCAAAACGGGATGTATGGTCACCCTAATCCAATTGTCTAGTCCCTTGTGGGCCTCAAGCAGCCAGAGGATAGCTGGATTATAGGACTTTCTCCGCCACACTCTTTGCCACCTATAAAATGTCCCCCAACATGCCCTAGAATGCCTCCTGCACTGGAATTCTTTTGGTGTCCAAAGATTGGCCTTTATCTAGTGAGGGAGGCCCTCTGCACCAGAGACGTTCCTCATGAGGCGGGTGATCCATACAGCTGCTGAGCAGCCACTTGCCATCAGTGTATCTGGTGCAAAGTGCAACTGAGAGGTCATGAACTGGATCAAGGGACAGTGCTTAGCAATGTAAAAGTACAATGCACAGAAGACAAAAGGCAACACTGTATTATAACTGGATGCATCACACACAAGTTTCATAGTAGCTAAGTCCAGTATAGTCTTTACTGCCAACATATTTCCCAAATTCTGGGTAGTTAAAGAAAAAATAAAATAATAAAGGGTCAGATTCTGTTCTCTTACTTTAATGTAAATCCAGAATAAATCCATTGGTGTATTTGTACCAGTATAGCAAGAGTTCGCCTGATGCAGCTACTAGAATTTGCTCTTTAAGAAGCCTTAAGGAGTTTAAGTAGTCAGTGAACAGTTTATTGGCAGGCATATGCAGTAACTGCAGACAGCCTGTGAACAGAGGTTCTAATGCCTGCAAATCTCTGACAGATCTTTCTTTTTTTGAGAAACACCATTTGCTCATTTGAGTTATTTGTGCCAAAGCGCAGAGAAGGTGAGAGACACTAATTCCACTGAAACCTTGTGTGTTGTGTCAAAATCAGGGCCTGCAGGCTGCTCATCTCCAATAGCGTTCACTTCACACATCATCCATTGTGTGACTGGGAAAGGAAAATATTTTCCCATCTGTTCCCCTCCAGTTTACATTGTCAGTGAATCAGTGTATCACTCAATATATGATACAGACTTCTCCCCAGTGAAGGCAATGAAGAAAGATCATCCACACAATTTCCATCAGTTTAAATCGGTGTGCCTTTGTATTAACTTGAGCATGCCAGGCATTTGCCAACAGTTTTATTTAACATAGCACGTCACAGGGGTCCTGCCAAAATGGCGGGTATTATCTTTCAGTGCATGATACTTGCTTATATATGGCCTGTGGATGGGTGGAAAATGAGAATTCATGAAAGGGTGTAGAATAGGCAGCGGTTGTGCCACATCAACATGCTTCAGCCTCAAACACAAGGGGCCATCTGTGGTGAAAGGACGGTCTTTCTCCATGAGTTCCATCCATCCAGTGCTCTCTAGACTGTTAACATGGATCTCAGTTAATGCACATAGTAGAGGTCATTTGTGATGTAGATACCTGTCCATTTGGAACTGCTTTCTTCATCTTTTCTTTGCCTAAAATAAGAGCATGGAAACAAAGTAAGAAAAACTCTAAATATAATTACTTTAAAAGCAGTGTGTAACTACTATATATTTGCACAAATACATTCCCTGTGATATTCCATAAGGAAGAATTAATGGGTCAAATTAATTGTGATGATAGTTTCTTCATAATTTCTTACATGGAACTGTCTTGATCTTTAAAATCTAACATAACAAACAAAAACTGCTGGACCAAGATCACCAACCCATCTCACATATATAGCTGAATAGCCATTATGTTTTAAAACCCTTCTGGCCTTATAATCTATGACCCTACATCTTGAACATATTTTATAGCGAAACAGAGAGAGATTTTTATCAGGCACCCAGGCCCATGAGGCAATACCCCTCCTCTCAGTCATGTGAGTTAAGGAAAGAGAAAAATAACTCTTGAACAGAGCCAGCTGGAGACTGCAATCAGCAGGAACAGATGCACAAACAGCTGTAGCAGCAGATATCTTTGGAACCTTCGGACACTGATGATATTATCAGATGCTTTTCTCAGTTTTAACTCTGGATGTTTCCTCTCCTTGCTGATTGGCTGTTTGCGCTAACCCTGACAGCTCCTCCCAAACAGCCTCTTTACTTCAGCCTCACTCCATGCTCCTCTCTTTTCCCTTCCTCTAAACCCCATTAGAAATTAGAATGTGAAAAAAACAGATACATTATCTTAACAATGTCTCCCACTTGTGCCAACCTACTTTGGGGGTGGTGTTACTCTATCCTGTCTCACTTGCTGCTGCTCCAAGACAGACTCTGAAAGGTGTTTTTCTTTTTCTGTTGTACCATAGGTTTTCAGAGCATTAATGCACAAGATGTTTAGCTACACGATAGTCATGCTACCCAATTATTATAATTAGGAAGAGTCACTCTCATTATTAGAGGCAAAGAAAGTATTGGTTATTTCTCAAGTGTGCTCTCACTGGATCAAATCATGCCCCCAATCATGCAGAAGGGTGAATCTTATAGCAGGATCCTCTTTTTCCGGTGGAAGCCAAAGAATGTACATTATGGTTCAGAATCCAAGATCAGAAACTACACAGAAGCCAGTGGATATCAGAATGATGTACACCTCAAGAGTCCCACCAGTTCAGCTATCCACCCCCTGGCTCAATGGAGATTACGTTGAAAAGGCATTAGAGTCTGCACCTGTATTCTCTGTATCTCGTCCCCATTAGGAGCAGCATCACTTAAATGTGCAAGACCCAGTGAGTAATTATTACAAAATCAGACCGGTGTCATGAATTTGGATTTGTCAGTTTAAACTTCATGTTGTGTATGGAAGATAGTTTGGATCACAACCATAGTTACTAGATATCTACAAACTTTTTTCCATTGAAAATAAAATGATAAAATGCTGCTGAAATGCATGCTGTGTTAAAAATCTATGTCATGCTTGTCCAAAATTATGTAAATCAAGCATAACACATAAGCTAGATAAATCTCTGCCTTTATATTCTCTTGGAGCTACTAGCTATCTGTACTCAATCAGTCTTATTAGTCTCAATTGATATCCAGTGGATAACAAAGTGTGGTAAACAACGAACAAAATTAGGCAGCACAGAAGACTTAAGAAGGATTCAGTCATTCTTTGTATTTCCAGTGCCAATTTAAAGTGTTCTCATTTTTAAAGAAAGTGTCAGTTTCTCTATATTATGCAGATCATTTGATAAAATTGCTTAATTACATAGTTTCTGCAGAAATTCAGCTCCTGACAATTTCTCCTGGTCCTGTGAATGGTTAATAAGCCTGCTTCCTCTAAAAATCTTTGTTATTAAGAGTCCATATTAAAGTGTGGAAAAGTTTGTTTTTAAAATCTGTCTTTGCTGATTTCATATTAAATCAAAACTTTTTCAAGTTTTATGAGATCATAAGTATAGAATTTCTCTGAAAATGTGAAGAATATGCTATGAGCTTTCTTGTATCACACCGACAAAAATCAAGAGTAACTTTTTGTTCAACTCAACTGGGTTACAATGATCTCAAACCAGTATAGATAATAAGAGAATCAGGCTACCTGTCACTACTACAGAGGAATCATCCAGAAAAATTAAATAATTCCTTAGGGCATAATGATTCCTGCAATTGTGTATTTCCTTGGGTCCTGATCCTGCAATGAGATCTATGCAGGTTTTCACATAATTTTCCTTAATATTAGTGTAATACAGCTGGTGCCATTATACTTTTAGTCTCAGTTTTTCAATGGCTTACACAATGCATACTCAATTCTGCTCACAGCTGCACTTGTGCAACTGAAGGTAAAACGTAGCTCTGACTTTTGTATGATTCCTTTCCTTTCTTAATGTTGAGTTTGACTACATTGTTCATTGAGAATTTGGTTTTCAATGGCGTGGGGGGGCAAAATATTTACAGAAAATGTTCATGCTTTATTTATAAGCTAGAGAACTGGACAACACATTTCAATGACCCAAAAAAATCATAAAATTTTGTCTTTATTTTGAAAAACCCGTAAACAAGATTTTAAAATATCTGACGTTTATCCTGGTGTTTTTTAAACTAGGTCTAATATGCAATTGTTGCATTATATGCAAATATATTATTTTACAAGAATTTATATTGCAATTCATTGTGCAAGAAATCTACATTTTCCACACAATTTGTTACTGATGTACCACGGAAATCAGGAAGTCTTGACACAGAACGTATGTTAAGTGTGTCATAGACAGACTATATGTGGGCCCTGTTAATTTTGTAAGATGAGGCAGAATGATGTTTTGAAAACTGCCTACTGGCATATTTGGATGAGCAGTCCACAAACTGCTGAAGGGCCACAGATATGACCACTTTCCTGTTTTCATTCTTAATTGAGTCTCTTATTTCTGATAATGGTTAGTAATTAATTCTCCTACATAATATGTAAGTGTGGTGTCTAGTCACCAGACTAGTCTCTAGTGCTGCAGAAACTGTTTCCAACGAAAGATTTATGTGTTATAGTTTGCATTTGAATTATAGTGGATAGACCAAAGCTACTTTAACTATTACAGTTCCAGTGCTAGCCTATCTTCAGACATTTGTCTATACCCCACTAATAATTACCCACCAAGAGTTGGCAACTCCATGATCAGGATGCAAAATAAAAAAGTTGTATTAACATTTATAGTTTCCATTTATAGGCATTATGATACTAGATCAGGGGCCTCAAACTCAAATGACCATGATGGCCACATGAGGACTAGTACATTGGTCCTAGGGCCGCATCACTAACACCTCCCCCTCTCCACCCTCGGCCCCACCCCCACTCCACCCCTTCCATAAGGCCCTTCCCCGAAATCCCCACCCCCAACTCTGCCCTCCCATGCCCCCAGGGAGTGTGGCAGGTGCTCAGGGCAGGGATTTGGGGTATGGGGTGCAGGAGGGACGAGGGGTGTGGCAGGGGTTCAGGGCAGGGGGTTGAGGTGCAGGAGGGTGTGGGATGTGGCAGTGGGTTCAGGGCAGGGGGTTGGGGTGCAGGGTGCAGCAGGGGATCAGGGAGGGCGACTGGGGTGCAGGAGTGCGGGGTGCAGCAGGGTGTTCAGGACAGGGTCAGGTGCAGGGTGCGGCAGGTGGATCAGGGAAGGGGGTTGGTTGGGATGCAGGAGGGCTGTGGGGTGCAGCAGGGGGCTCAAGGCAGAGGGTTGGGGTGGAGGAGGGGTGTGGCAGGGGGGTCGGGGTGCAGGGTGTGGCAGGGGCTCAGAACAGGGGGTTCGACTGCAGGAGGGGCTTGGGGGCCGGCCTGCCTCCATGCTGCTCTGGGAAGTGGCTGGACTGTGGGGGAGCAAGGGCACAGGGGCGTGTGTTGCTGTTGCTTCAGGCACCGCCCCCATCATCTCCCATCGGCAGGGAACGGGGTACTGCAGCCAATGGTAGCTGCCAGGGGCGGTGCCTGAAGCAACAGCAACACACGCCCCTGTGCCTCCCTTCTCCCACATTCTTTCGGCTTCCTGGAGCTGGACAGAGAACTTGCCCTGCCCCTGGTGCGCGTAGGGCTGGAGCCGCTCTAGGTAAATGCTGGAGGGGGTGTGAGGAGCTCGCGGGCCACAGAAAATTGTGTTTGAGACCCCTGTACTAGATGTAACAGAAAGCTGGTGCCTTGAACAGCTCTTAAAAAGCTAATACAAATATACCTAAGCTCATAACATTTCCCCATGATGAATGCACTCTGGCTTTGCAAAGGGACCTTAAATTGAGAGTAAATGATATTCATACCTAATTTAAGGTCTAAGTGGTATAAAGAGGCCTTAATGTAAACAAGAATCAGGCACAGTCTGTGGTTCACACTGTAGAAAATTTTCAGAATGCTTGTATTAGTGGACTCTGTCAGAATCATACAATGAATGTGAAGAAATACCCTATAGTCTATTGAGCCAAAGCTGGACCAACACAGTTTAATATAAATAAGTGTTATGTAGCAACATCAAGTTGGGGGAGGGAAAGGAAGTTAGGCAGCTGTAATTACTACTACTCTCAGGAGCAATCTTCATCTGAGGAAAACAATTCTGTGTACAGGAGTGAGAAACCATAACAGTGAATTGTAGCAGCGAGTAAAATTAACAAAGTAATAGATATGAAGCAGGTTTAAAAAACAATTTATATATATAAAAAAAATTTAAAAGTGCAAAGAAAACAGTAAGCTTATTCAAACATATCAAGCTAATATGACAGCTCCTTATTCTTAGTATGACTTATTAAAGCAGTGCAATAAATGATTATAATAAAAGACAACAACATGTATCACAGAGAGACAAAGTGTCCACCTTCCAGTTGTGGCAACCTCAATCTCAGGCTCCAGCTCTTCCACCATTTCATTTTGACAAGTCACATAATTTGTCTATTATTCTTGCTTTGAGTCTAAGCACCCTTGTTATGATAAGATCATCTAAATTGGCAAAGATGGTTCAATTTCAATGAAGGCTCAAGGGAAAGCAGGAAGGTTTCTAAATCATTGGAAAGTTGCCTAGTTTCAGCCAGCTTGCGATTTCCTTCAGCCCTCTTCCCCACCTCTTTTGCAATCCTCCTGTCAGGTTGATGGGGAATAAAGAGCACGGAAATCCTGACTCCCAAGTTCCTCCGCAGCTCCCCAGGTGGGCAGACAGGGAGCCGGAAAGCCCAGGGAGTGGTAGCTCCCAGGCTTATGGGTCCTCGACAACTTGGGTTCCCAGGGTGGCCACAGTCAGCAGCTCCCAGGCAGACTGCCTTTGAGCTGCGGACCTCAGGGCTTTCTCTTCCATAAAGAATTTCAAAATTGGAATGAAATCAAATGTTACGATTTTTTCTAAATCCTCCTCAAAACAGAATTACCTTTCTCCACCCAGCTCTACCCAAAAGTGGCTGAAAGTCACCTTAGTCCCTCCTTCCCATGAGCTGTGAGGCACAGCACAGAACCCCACCCCAAAGAGGTAATATTCTTACTGTTATGACTGTGGCATGATTGCACCAGGAGATGCTGTGTTTGGTTCTGTGCACCTTAATACTAAAAAAGTGTTGATAAAATTGAGTTAATTCAGAGAAAAGCAACAACAAAAACAGAGGGATAGAGTCCAGAAGAAAGATTATTTATTAAATGTATATTGATTGGCTGCAAGATAAGTAAGGAGGGTGGGAGGTAGGAAGCATAACAACCTACAAGTAACTGGAAGACAGAATGGAGAGAAAATCATTCAGGATTGGACAAGGAAGTATAACTAGGAGTAATGGGATAAAATTCAAAGTGAAAATTTGTTCAGATACTATAGAAGCAACACATGAAGTGTTGACCAAACTGAACCTGAGTTCCATAATGCTCTGTGGCTAGACCAAAGATAAAGGAGAAAACTCCTGCCTGAAAAATGATTGTTCTAAGGCCACAGGCGTAGTTTCACCATAGAAGGAATGGAATTGTATCAAGAACTGTGAAACTGGCTGTCACAAACAGAAATATTAACTAAAGTATGTAAGTTGATTTACTGCTGTAACTACAAGCGTGATTGAATAAAGTATGTTGTGCAATTAAAACAAAGTAGCTAGTAGTAAATAAGATATTATAGAATTCTCTGTAGTTGTGCTAACATTAACTGTGGAAACTTACTAGTCAAATTGCTGTAACCTCTGCTTGTGCAGAATCTGTTAGAAAATCAGATATATGCTCATATGAAATATGTGCATTCGATGAGGTACAGCTGCACTGGGGTCTGATTGGTGTGGATGTCTCTGTCTTTCAAAACATGTATGGAACCAAATAAGAAAAAAAATGAAAGGTTTGTGGTAATTGAGTAGAATATGGGGATTTTCCATTTGTTGTAAACCAGGAGAGTATACAACAAGCATGCTTTTGGGACAGACTGACACTGTGATACGTTTCACCAGAGTTAGTAATGTATAACCTCTCTGTATTGTGTTGACTTATCTTTGACTAAGAAACTGAGATGTCAGATAACCCAGGCTTGTGTTAGAAACTAAAACACAACCCATAACAAAAGTCACTATGTTTTAACATTTTCAGTCCCTTTTTTTGATAAGTTCAAACCCACTATAATTTAGTGCATCAGGCCAACTCAGTATCTTCTTCACGTGAAACATGAATATAGGAATTGCTATAATGGATCAGATCATTAGTCCATCTAGTCCAGTATTGTGTCCCCAACAGTGTCATGTACTGGACCCTTCAGAGGAGATAGAAATCACATTTGAGATCCTTTCATTCTTCCCTCCCCAGCCCCCAGAGGGTTCAGTATCCCTCGTGCATTCTCTGTATAGGGATGGTTCTAGACACATGTTATGGCATTTTTAAATGGAGCAGTAGTGGTTTCAAACCTTCTAAAGGATAATTATTTAAACTGCCATTCCTACAAGACCTTTTTTACTTATCAGTACCTCTTTCAGAATTTTTCACCATTTATTATATATATGGCACAATATATTATATACTAGTAAAATAATGGCATAAAAAGTCCAGAGTGTGTAAAGAAGCTTTCTCTCTCGTCTTCCCTTCTTAACATCCCAAATGTCCGATGAAAGGAATACATTTTTTTTTGTTATAGTGGGAATTTTGTGAGCATTGTAGTTAAGTACTGAATGGACAATGCAAAATGTTACAACAACTGGCTGAATGGAGTTTTCTTATGTGACATTCTTAATACCACCAGTTAGTCAAGGTGACCAGATCAAGGATCCAATCCTGCTGTCATTGGCATGGATGACAAATCTCCTGTTGACATCAGTGAGAACAAGTCCCTTCTAGCCATAAACAATGCATAGAAAAAGGTGCCACATCAATAGTTAAATGCCCTCTTTTATTGTATTCATTTCTGTTTTTCCCATTTGATTAGGTTGTGTATGAAAAACTCTGTTAGGCAGATCAACACAAATTCCTGTTTCACTGAAAATATTAATAAGGTTTTTGCTTTAGCTTCCTTGCAAAATTTTGGATTATAGATGAACTCCACCAACCTTTTTTAATACTATGCAGACATAGTAAATCTTAGCACAATCCTAACAGAAGTGGTAATAGCCTATTTTGCTAGGGCATGTCAATGAAGCAGAGTGCAGATTCACCACATAACCCTCTCTTCATTAAAACTTTTCTACTTCATGTCTTAAATCCTCCTGACACTACATGAGCCACCCTTATTTACTTTTGCTTGACACCTGCTTGGTGTTCGTCACAGGGCAGCTGGTGGCCAACTCTGTGGATTCAAATTCTGATAGACAATTACATAAACTTACAGTCTTGTTAAAAGTCAGATTTAAATAACATTTTTTTTCAACAAATGATTTAGTGTCCAATTCACTTTAGCCAAAAACGAACCAAAGTACAGGATCTGCACCGGTCCTACACACCACTTAAGTCCCAAGTTAAGGTGTCAAAAGTTAAGGTGTCCACAGCTAAGGAAGGCTGCATATGTTCAAGTATCCTCAAAAAGAGTGCACTTTCAGACACATATGGATGTTAACATATTTCTCCATTATGATCAGAAAACATTATTTGTATCACAATGGTTAAGTTAACAAAATCAAATACTCCCCCCCCCATAAATTACAAGTGTTTCCTTAAAACTGATATTTAACAGACACTAACTGTAGTAGGTCAAGGATATTTTAAAATATATTATTTTATTTTAAAAAGAAATCTATGAATTTTCTTACCAGTGACTAATGGGCTTCTCTCTCTCTTCTCACCCCCCCACCCCCTGCACCCCTACAAATCTCTAGCAGTATCCTTGTACAGAAAATCTCAAATATTTATCCTTCTGGCTCAGAGCAGGTGTAATTCCCAGATTCACTTTCACAAAGTTTAGCACACAAGCTGCAGCATACTTCCCACCACCCCTCCAAAAATATTAAGCATAGAAAATACATTCCAGAAATAAATAACCACAACACTCTTCATATACATTCATTCATGGAAAATAAATAAAAATTAAAAAACAATCCACCATATGGAGCGTCATCTTGTTCTACACTGGACATGAGTTAGCAACTCTCAGTGTGCCTCTGTATCCTAATTTTGGGCATTTTGGACATATGAATCCATAACGAGACCATCATTTCCCCCCTTATTTTATATTTAATATATTGTAGGTACAGAACAAACTCAGACTGATACCCACACATACAAGAACTAGCATCACCCACAGTAGCAATCTAAGTAAAAGTCTTTCTTCCATGGGTGCTTTTATTTCAAGGCCAGAAGGATCCATTATGCTAATCTATTCTGACCACCTACATAACTCGCGCCATTGGTAATTTTATGCATGAAGCTCACAACTTCCGTATGAGCTATAGCATATCTTTTAGAAAGACAACCAGTCTTGATTTAAAGAATTTAAGTGATAGAGTATATCACATCCCTATGTATATTGTTCCAATGTTTTTTATCCTTACTGTTAAAAATATGCACCTTATTTCTACTCTGAATTTGTCAAGCCTCAGATTCCAACCATTAGAACTCATTATGCCTTTTTCTGATAAGTTGAAGAGCTACTATCAGAAATTTCTTCCTCATGTAGGTACTTGTAAACTGTGATCAAGTTGTGTAATCTTCTCTTGAATAAACTAAATACATTGAGGTTCTTAAGTCTCTGACTACAGGGTATGTTTTCCAGACCTTGAATCATCCCTCAGGCTCTTTTCTAAACCCTTTCCAATTTTTCAATGTTCTTTTTGAAGTGTGGACACCCAGAACTGACACAGTATTCTAATAATGGTGTCACTAATGTTGTATATTGATGCCTCCCTGCTCCTACCTAATAGTTCCCTGTTTATGCATCCAAGAATTGTTTTTTCCCCTATTACTTACAGCATCAAACTGGGAGCTCAGGTTCATTTAATTATCTACCATTTCCACAAAGTCTTTTTCAGTGTCCCTGCATTCCAGGGAACGTACCTAGATGTATGACATTGATTTGGATGTGTTAAAAAAAATAAGCCCACCTACCAAGTGATCCACATTGATCTGTAAAATTGACCCATCCCGTCCCTCTTTATCACTCCATAATCTGTCTGCAAAGGTAATGATTTTATATTTTCTTCCAAATCATAGATGATAAAGATATGAGAACAGATCCCTGCAGAAGTCCACTATAAATACCCCTTAGGATGATGTTTCCCCCCTTTTAAAGAGAGAGGAGATAGGTGAGGTAATATCTTTCATTGGACCAACTTCTGTTGGTGAAAGAGAGAAACTTTTGAGCTACACAGAGCAATTCCACAAGTCAGTGAAGTATGAATGCTTGTCCTGTCCACCAGCAGAAGTTGGTCCAATATTACCTACTTTGTCTCTCTCATATCCTGGGATAAACACAGCCACAGCCACACTTCAAACAATCACTCTTTAATCCATTATACACTGACTTTTGTATAATGCTAACATTTAAATCAGAATGTCTTGCATGTCTAAGTATAATATATCAACCCAGTTACCTTTATCAACCAAACTTGTAATCTCATTAAAAATACATTTTGTTTGGCAAGACCTATTTTCCTTGAAATCACACTGATTTGCATTAATTGTGTTGTAGTATTTGGGTTCCCTCCTAGAGCACTTCCCAACTGGTCCCACAAAGTCCACTCCTACAGCTTCAAGACTGAGAACGGACTGGACTACTTTATTGCTGTCTGTGCTTTCTCATTCTTCTGAATGTCATTTGCTTCACCTTTGATCCTGAGACTTTTATCTCTTTTTTATTTATTCTTCACCTTTGATCCTGAGACTTTTATTCTTCCACAGGATCTTCATGAAATCTGTCCACACAATGCTTTCATTTTAAAAAGCTGCCAGTCTCTTTCTGTGGGACTACCTATATAAATACTCCTCCAAAATTATTCCCTTTGAATGGAAAAAAAATATTTAGTCAACAGTGCTCACAGCTCTCTCTGCTATTGCACAATATTCTCTAGGACCCCTAAAGTTAGGTTTTATTGTGTTGGATAAAGCATCTGTACCTTCCCCACACAGAAGACATTTAAGTGTGATTGAGAACATTTATTCCTCAGCCGGTAATGAAGCAATTTGCTAGGCCATATGGAAATATGGCACATTATTGACATTAATGCCTTTTCCTTATTTTCTGTTAGTCCATTTTCTCATCAGAGAATAGCCAAAAGAAAAACAGATCTAAACATCAGAGAAATGGAAAATATTTTGTTTCTTTCTCCTAAGTTATGAGAATTGCTGTAGGTCCATGGAGGTGCATTCTTAGTAGAACAATATTTAGATATCAACTATACTCTCTCCAGATTGTTAAGTGAATTCATTCTTTCTGGAAGTCCTTTTCATTTAATTTCTTTTTCTTGATTATATTAATTAATCTGCAGAAAAATTATCACATGTATTTTGCAAATCCAGTGACTTTGTACTTGAAGTAACTATGCAGCTTCTTTAATATAAAAAGTCAAGATTTCTCCATTACTTGGTTTTAAAGTGCATTTCTTCTCTGAGAGGTAACTGTATAAACAGCATCATGAGGTTCCATGTTTATCTTCTCTCCAGGATCAAATGAGATCTTTTCCATTTAGAAGCATAGACGTGTTTGTTTTTCAAACCTCCAGTTCTGCAAATTTATCATGGAATCTGAAAGTCAAGCTGGGTTCTTTCAGGGTAACTTATCACCAACAATAAAGATTCTGCAGTCAGAAGATGGTTAACAAGTTTGATACATGAGATAGAAGAGAACCCAGCTCAGTCTCCCAAAGTTGTATTGGCTCTGCAGTGTCAACAGGAGTTAAAAGTCAAGAAAGCTTATCTTAGTCTGCAAAGTGAGCTGTCTATGGACTGCACATAGCAGGGTTTTGGGTTTTTTTAATAAGAAGGGAACATTTTCACACAGTCATTTTCAGACTAAAACCATTTTAAAGTAATTAATTTTTGATCGACTTAAAGAATATTTTTGGAAGTTGCACATTTCATATGTTTATGGCCTGGAATGTGACTTTGGCAAATTATTACAACATAAAGTGAGTTCCAATTAAAATCTTGATGTTTAACCTTGCAGTATGTAAATTGCTATCTTTGTGGTATTCCCCATTTTAAAGAAACAAAGTAGCTCAAATACCCTGATACAACAGTGGAATAAACTCCCATTGATTTCAGTGGGCCTAGGATTTGTCCCTGGGATTTGTCAATTTTAATGGACAACTGTTACATATATAATTATACACAATGTATATACGTATATATTCCTTGGGGAATTCTGCACCAAAAAAATTAAAAATTCTGTTCACAGTATTTTAAAATTCTGCATATTTTATTTGTCAAAACAACAATATAGTCATGCCAGTTTCAATTATTTTGGTAATGTATTTCAAAATACCTGTCAGCAAGTATGTCTATAACAATACAGACAACAAAAATGATTAGGAAATGTGGGGTTTTTTGGTTGGTTTTTTTTTTTTTGACAAATAGATTCCTTACTAGGCATATTAATATAAAACTTCGAGTACTAATTCATTTAAACTACAGTACAGAAAAAAAAGTCCCGCACCCTTCAGAAGCAGTGCAAAGGCTTGGGACAGTCTGGAGGAGCTGAGAGACAGGGAAGTAATTGCTGAGAAGTTGCCTGGGAGTGAACCTGAAGGGTTATTGGGTGTGGGTGGGAGAAGTATGGAACAGGTTTTTTGGGCGAGAGGGATTATTAGAGAGTTGGAGAGCCTCCCCCATGCAGATCCTGGCCGATCCCTAGCCTCTCCTGTTCAGTCAGGCACATCTGCTCCTGCCCCTATGTGTTCCTGCACCCCCATTTCCCATTCAGCCAGGCATTAGTGCCCATCTCCATGTGTCCCTGAAACCTACTCAGCCATCCCTACTCCCTCATCCCTATGTGGCCCTGCACCCCCATTCAGCCCATCTCAATGTTGTCACCCCACTAGATCCTGTATCCCCACCCCAGTCTGTCCCCCCAATAGTGTTTTTGAACCCCAGTCTGTGTGACCTCCCCCCTCCAGCAGTCCTGTGTTCTCCACTCTTTCTATCCCCCCAGTATCCCATGTCTCCCAACCTGGCACCATGGGCAGGATGCTGTGAGGTAGACGGTCACTGACTCCTCCCTTTCTGCAGCTGGTTGCTCCAGCTGATGAGCCAGCTTCCTTCTCTTCTATTGCCACGTCAGCCCTTGGCAGCTATAATTGCAGCTTCCCTTCTCCTCCCCTTCAGAATCAATTATTCTGCAGGCTGGGGGGGAATCTGCTGAGGACATTAATTCTGCACTTGCACATGGTGCAGGATTCTCCCAGGAGTACATGTATAATCACCATATTCTGTATGCAGGGCCGGCGCTTCCATTGAGGCAAACTAGGCAATCGCCTAGGGTGCCAGGATTTTTAGGGGGGTGGCATTTTGCCGGAGGGGGGGCGCAGGCAGCTCCAGTGGACCTGCTGCAGTCTTGCCTGCGGAGGGTCTGTTGATCCACAGCTCCAGTGGAGCTGCTGCAGTCATGCCTGCGGATGGTCGGCTGGTTCCCCGTGGCTCCGGTGGACCTCCCACAGGCACGGCTGTGGCAGCTGCACCTGAGCTGTGGACCAACGGACCCTCTGCAGAAATGGCTGCGGCAGCTCCACCGGAGCCGTGGGAGCGGTGCGTGGGGTGGCGAAATGGCTGTGCGCCTAGGGCGTGAAAAACTCTAGCGCCGGTCCTGCCTGTATGTGGTGTACTAAGAGCTGTATTATAATTACAAACTATTACTTTAAGCAAATGATGTTTTCTGGTCCTGCTTGCACACTAGATGGCTCTATAGAGAAGCACAGATCTGGGTCTTCAGCCGTCAGTCTGCAAAAAGCCAGTCTAGACCAAAGTGGGTTGAGTTGTACCTCTCTACCTGAAGGAATAGCCTGCTCTGTCTCTCTCTCTTTTTGTTTCCTTCATGTTAGGACTTGGATTCTAAAAAATAAAGTAGTGTTAAAATACTGTGGAAAGTGCAGGGGGAGGGGGAGGAACAAGGACTCAGCATGCAGGCTCTCCCTCCCTCCCACCCCACCTCAGCTGGCCTGCGGTGTTCGGGAGGGAGGGGGAGCCTGTGTGCTAAGTTCTTGTTCCTCCTCCCTCCCTCCTGCCTCCATAACACAGCAAGCCAGCTGATTACTGTGTAGGGGTGGGGGGACAGGGGAAGGCGCTGATTCGCGGGGTCTGCTGATGGGCCACAGGTGCTGGGGGAGGGCACGTAGGGAGGCTGCCAGCTGTGCAGAAAGCAGGCAGCCAAACAACGTAAGAGTGGAGCATTGCACAACTTTAAATGAGCATGTTCCCTAATTGATCAGCAATATAACAATGAAACAACATTAACCGGGATGATTTAAAGTGAGGAGTTACTGTATATCTATATAGATGTCTATGTCTATATCTATATCTTTGAGTGCGACCAGATCTACACTTAGTACTCAAGAGGTGGACGTAGCATGGGTTTATATAGAGGCAAAATGAGGTTACTCATGCAGTTAGGAAAAAATCGTTTTTATTCATAAATATATCAAGTTTAAAATGGTTAATATGAGCTTGTTCCTGCAATCCTTCTCATGCAGGTAATCTTTATTCACCTATCAGCTTTAAAGGCATCTCTAATACTTTTTCTACTTTAAGATTACTCTTTGAACTATATTGTAGTCCTTTATGTGGATATCTTTAACATATTGTGTGATTTGCTTTTTAGCAGTCCCTTTAAACAACTTAAAATGCCTATCAAAACTTTGCATAATTTTTTTGTCATCTAGGAAAGGCAGTAAGACTCCACCAAAGAAAATATCTCTTGCAAATAACATCCATAATCTCACTATTGGTGGAAATGATTTGTTCTTTTATGCAGTTCTCAAAATCCAACAATTCTGACCAGTTACACTTATCTGTAAATGAGTTTGTCTAAATGTTTGGGGGAGGGTGTTAATCTGCATTAAATCAAGTTAGTCTGGTATATCAGTGCTTGAGTATACGCAAAGCAATTTGTTACAGCACATTCACTCTGCATTTATCACATACTTTGGAATCCTCTTTCAAAGTGTGTCAAGTTTGATGCAAATTGAATTAATTCAATTTATTGTTCATATGGATGCAATGCTGCCACACACTACTTTGGGAATCCTTCAACAGCTATCCCACACTGCTTCGCAGGTGTCCATTACTGACCTGTTTACCTATGTGCCCTTCCCTGCTCCTGGGTCAAATTGACCATGTCTCTTCCTGTTTAAAAACTGGAGCAGGGCAAGAATTTACCCATTTGCTTCTTGATTTGAATATATTGGCTTTGCTGTGGTATTGCTTCAAAGACCCTACAACATGCCTTGAGCAGTTCTTGGAGCCATGATTAAAACCTGGATCTCGTCACCAGCTGGAAAGAAGTGATGGGGTCCAGTCATGCTCTTGTGACTAGTTTCCAGAATAAAGATCTTTTTGTGTGGACATTGCTAGGCAGATGTCCACAAGAGAGGCTGATAACTGGGGTCAACCAGTGCCAGATAAGCAGGAAATAGCTTAGGAAAATGTGCATTAAAACCAGGAGTGGCAGGAAACAGTCTTGCAGTGGACATAAACCCTGTCCATAAGTTGAGAAGCTGGACAGAATTTTATATAATTACATCACTACCAAATCCAAGGAGGTTGTGAACCCTGCAGCTCCCCCTGAGGACAAGCAGCAAGAGTCCTCAGAGGAGGAACCAAGAAGGGCAGTGAAAAGTTCTTCAAGGAAATCCAGGATTTCTTCAGGACTTAGGACCCTGACAGCGGTCACATGGGAAGCAACCCCAATTCTGGTCATGTAGGAAATGAGCTAGCATCACAGCCAGAAACTCAGACCAAGCCTGAGCAGACAGAACTTATGGAGGGAACCTTGGCACAGAAGTATCTATTTTTAAACTTTTATTATTTTGCTATACTAGCTTCTGTTCCAGGCTCCCCATCACTACAACCATTTTTGGTGTATGTGAGCTGTCTAAGTCTCCAGCCCCAGCCCCCTTCCCTCCCCCTACACTATCCATTTGCCCTCCCCCGCAAGTACATGTGTTCAAAATGGCGGCTCCTCCAACCACTTTATCTGCTTCTGTCACAGGCTAAAGACCTGACTATTGACTGTTGTTAACCACATGCCATAGAGGACACATACCTCTCTCCCTACTTTCCTTTCTCCTCCCTGCAGCTGTCCTACCTTGCAAAATTGCCAAGTCAAACCAGAAACCTAATTCCCACCCCCATCTGCTGCCTCCAAGCGCAATGGAAAACCCAAACAGCATATACTGCATAGCTAAAAATCCCACTCATGCCCTCTTTGTGCACACACCACTTAGCATCTCTGAGGTTTCCCTAAGACTGGGTCGAATCTCAGGGAGGGGAAATCAGGAAGCATTTCTATATGTCTGACATAGCCTCTCTAGAACAGGAACAATAACCACTTGTGAGGTGTTATTTATTACTCCCTCAGCTGCAGCAGCCAGATTCTCAAGGACAGGGCCTTTTACAACAGCTGACCAGCTGGCTACCCTGAGGGGAAGAAACTGAAGGCTGAACTCCTGGGAGCCTAGCTCTTTTGAGACATCTAACACCCCTAATAACATTGAGCCCTGACATGCAACACAAGACCCAAGAAAAGGAAAATGCGGAGGCAAGATCTGTACTTGCCTGTGAATTAGAGCCTTCTACTGCACTGTGTCACTTTGAAAGTTTTGTTTAATTATTGTTTCAATTAAAGGTTTATTTCCAGTCTCTACATATTGTTTAATATAAACCATTAAACTTTAATTCATAGAATCATCAGTGCATTTTACACAGAAAATCTGTAAATTTGCATGAGTCATAGGTTTTTACAGAAGTATCAAGGCACAGGCAAGATAAAATGATTATCACAGCATGCCACAGCTACCACCCATAAAAGAGACTATACTGCTGACAATCCAATCTCCCCACCCCCACTCTACCTCCCTGGGCTAACAGCTGATTTTAGGCCTCAGATTCAATGTAAGAGCAATAGGTATTCCTAACAGTATTCCCCTGGCTGTTTATATTTTCTAGTGGACACCTTGCAGGCTGCTCAAATAGCTGAGCAAGTCTCTGAAGTTCAGCCTCCAACCCCTTATTAAGGCTTTTCTCCCATATGCTTATAAATATTGTGCAAAACACTACATGTAGCTTTTTTTCCCCTGCAGCTTCCATCCTATTCCACAAGCAGCAACACCTTCTTTTCAGACAGACAAACACACACTCCACTGTCATTCTGCAGCTACTGAAGCATTAGTTTAACAGTTTCTTCCTTCTGTCCAAGTGGTTTGTTAAAGGCTTCATTAACCAGGAACTCAGAGGATAAGTTAGGTCTCCTAGAATAACCAGAGCAATCTCCACACCATTCACGTACACAGTGATCCTAGGGGCAAACTGTCCTTTATTCATTAAGGTAAACAGAGCTGAGTTCTGAAAGATCCCAGCATCACGGACCCTTCCAGACCACCTTGCATTTATGGTTGTTAACCTGCCTCAGTGGTCAAGCAGTCCTTGGAGCACCATGGAAAAATACCCCATTTCTGTTTGTAAACTCTGAGCCCTGGTGAAGGGTTGTTATGTGGGTCCCATCACATGCCCCAATGCAGTTTGGGAACCCCATGCGTGCCAAGCCATCAGTAATCTCCAGAACATTATCAAGCTTTATAATCTGGAGCAACAATACCTTTTCCATGGCACTACACAGCTGCATGATAAAGGCCCCAAACTCGATCTCCTTATGCTGAATTGGTTGGCTACAGATTGGTAGCAGTCTGGGGTGGCTAGCTTCTAGATAGCAACCGCAACCCTTTTCTCCATGGGTATAGGGCACCGCATGTTGGCACCCTGCTGCTGCAGCTGCAGTTAGTTTGGCACATACCTCAAAAATAGTTGCCTCCACCATCCTGAAATTCTCTTGCCAATTCTGGCCATCTCAGGTTTGCAGAACAATCCTTTTCCACCTGTTAATGCTGGTTCCAAAGAAATAGCACTGCACTGTGTGAAGCTGCTCCAGGAACAGCACCTGAGTAGCAGTCCCTCAGTGTCATCCTCTTATTCCTCATTCTTGTCCTCCTTTCACCCCTGCTACTGAAGCTGCTGCTGGAGGAGCCACTGCTGCAGTCATATCAGGTGGCTGGTGATGCAGTGGGCACAGTCAAAAATGAAAGCCACCTGGCTTTGAAAGCTGAAATACACCCCATACAAGCTCCGTGTGTTCACATAGTGGCTTTGAGCATTGTGGGGTTCTTGCTGGTTGACAATCATTATAAAGTGGCACTAGTCCACCCAAAAAGAGAGGAAGTATGGGACAAAAAGAGCACAATCATCAGATTTTTTTAAAATTTGACCCCCCCCCAGTCCCATAATTCCACTATTCAGCAAAGCAAAGGAGCATGGAATACTCTCTGAGAATGCCACATGTTTAGTATGTAGCAAGCCCTACTGTGTGTACACAATGATGCAGACTGAAAGAGCACAGCCATCCTGTGTTCATGCTATTAGTGTGGTTTTCTTACTGTGCATTAACTAATGAGCATCAAGTAGCTGTGGATTAACACCCTGTCCCCCATGTAGCCAATTCCCAATGACTTCACCTTTGTATGTACCACAGAAGACTACGTGATTCTATGGTAATGATAACAACAGTTAATATGAATGTCACTAATTTATGATGGCATTTTTTTTATTTTGGTGAGATCTGAGGGACTCAAGAATATGAATAGTTTTACTCAATTTGATTGCCTGAACCCTTTATTTAGTCAGTGATGAATGCAGTTCCTAAAATTCTGATGAGGAGATATTTGGGGTTTAGCAAAATCCTTAAAACACTGAAATATTGAAGAAGAAAAATATATAGAGAATGAATAAGCATGATAAGATGGCAAAAAAGGGAAAATTTCAAATTATAATATACCCAATCATGTGTATCAGTTGAAATCACATTGTTTACAAATAAACAATCAGTCTTCTCCTAAGTGCCTAACCCTGTATTCCTGCTGCTTGGGTGATTTCAAAGAGAGTCCTGTATATGGAACAACTGCAGGAGAGGATCCTTATTTCAAAATATGCCAAATCACCTGGGCTGTTGTATCAGTTTACAGCACTCAGGACTTGTTATTGTTCATAATTTAAAAAAAAAAGTCTTTTGCTTTTGTGTTTTTGTTGGGTGATTAGTTCTTAATTAAAAGAAATATGAAAGAGATATTCTATGTTTTTTAAGGTACAATTAATTATGTGGAACCAGAGTTGTGGTGCCTTTTCCCATTAGGTGCAATAACTGCAATGCCCTACCCTCAAATGAACTGCTGTTGGGCAAACACCTTTAACTTGTAAAAATCCCCTCCTGTCGCTCTTCATGCAGGAGAGGATAATCTAGCCCAATTATAGCCATCATGATATGTAAGTGTTATTTTTCTTGTATAATGTCTCACACTAACTGTGTTCAGGCATGCTTGATAGAGATAAATATTATGGTTGGAGGCACATCGCCTTGGATAAACTGCTCTTGTTACAAAGCCTTTACTCTCAAAGGAGGAACGCCGTGAAGCCAAATGTATAATAAGTAATGTTTTCAAGAAAATTCATAGCTTTTTTTAATTTGTGTTTGCTCAAGTTTAATCTGAAGAACCAGTTACTTTCTATATAGTCAGATTGTACTGAGTGACGGGATTAGGACTAAGTTCCTGCAGCATGCACTATAATTTAGCTTTGAGACACCATGGAAACAGGACTGACTATAGTTAAGACGCAGGTTGTAACATTATTGCAGTTCTGATTATATGCAGTTTTTAAACTATTTTGTCAAACACTTCTCTGTAATCTTTAAAATGCAGGTACAGTAGAGCAGAATTTTACTAATCCCTACTTCATAACCAAAACACCTTATAAGCTAAACAAGAACATGTGGGTCCCTTATCCTCACCTCTCAGCAAAGCTTTAATAGTGGGGAAAAAAAGAGATCTCTTTATTAATACAGAGTAAGAATGGTCTTGGGGTTAAGATACACGATTGGAGGTTAAGAGACCTGGGGCCCATTTCTCTGCATTCTGTGCAAATCCTACCAACTCAGAATTTTAAAGTCATTTTGTACTCATTCTGCATTGCTATGAATAATTACACAAGGTGCAGAGCAATAGAGAATCCATCCACTGATTCAATTCCCAGTTGTAACACAAGTTTTCTCTATGACCATGAACAAGTCATGTTAGTTTTCTCTGCCTGTTTCCTTGTGTGTAAAATGAGCATCAAAATTATTAATACTTCCATCAGAAGTGTGTTTAGAAACTTAGAGACCCCTGGCTGAAAGGAGATACAAAAATGCAAATGATTATAATTTAACTCAGTTACTCCCCTCCTCTTTACACCCAACCTAAATTAGGCTTGTGGTTGTTAATAACACACTGGAATGACCGGCAGCCACCCATCTACACCTGCATATGTATCTTGTACCTGAACCCACATCTGTGCCTTCACCTTTATTTTGCTGTGTCCTGCTCCTTTTATTTCTCTTCAGAAGGCAGTTATGGCAGTTATGTCTTGAAGGTGTTATCTGACTGTATTTTTTTCATTTGTTTTTAGTAGATTCTGATAACCTGTTGAGACATGAGAGCGAAAATTGTAGTTTTCTATATTATCCCTACATTGTACAAATATTTACAGAGAGATTAGAGGCATACATTATTTTTCTGAGTATCACTTAGGCTCTAACATAGAGTATGTAATTTGATCCCAACACATAATGCAGTTAATACATTTTGCAGCAGCAAAAGTCAAAGGGCTCTATTCATGTAAAATTTGGCATCTCGGTCACTTGCAACAGCAATCAAATGAACTGGTTTTGGGGGCAAGCATATATTTAAACATCAAAGGTCCCTAACCATAGTGGGATTTAAAAAAAAACCCAGTTCAAGAGACAAATAGACTGGAATGAAGTAAGAGTTTAATTAGGACTGAGCCATATAAAATGTGCAAAATAGGAGCTGTTCATTGGGGCTCACTTAGCTTTTAGCCTATTTATAAGAAGATAATAACCTATCTGGAAAAGTTGTCCAGTGTCAATGAGAATACACACAGGCTCAGCAGGAGCAAGTGTAAGAACATGGAGGAAGATATAGCTTATAAATAGCCTACATTAGAACAGCAGTACTGGGTCAGACCAATGGGCCAACTAGCCCAGTATCCTGCCTTCTGACAGTGGCCAAAGCCAGGTGCTTTAGAGGGAATGAACAGGCAATCATCGAGTGAAACATCCCCTGTCATCCACCCCCAGCTTCTGGCAGTAAGAGGGCAGTCCCGAACTATGGATTTGCATCCCTGACCATCTTGGCTATTAGCCATTGATGGAACCATCCTCCATGAACTTATCTAATTCTGTTTTGATTCCCATTACAGTTTTGGCCTTCACAACACCCCTGACTACAGATTCCACAAGTTGACTGGGCATTTTGTAAATAAATACTTCCTTTTTTTTTTTTTAAACCTGCTGCCTATTAATTTCATTGAATGACCTCTGGTTCTTGTGTTATATGAAGGACTAAATAACACTTCCGTATTCACTTTCTCCACACCATTCATGATTCTCTCTTAGTCATCTCTTTTCCAACCTGAAAAGTCCCGGTCTTTTTAATCTCTCCTCATATGGAACTGTTCCATACCCTTAATAATTATTTTTGCCCTCCTCAGCACCTTTTGAAATTCTAATATAGCTTTTTTAAGATGGGATGACCAGAAAGTCACACAATTTTCAAGGTGTGGGGATACAATGCCTTTATATAGGGGCAATCTGATATTTTCTGTTTTATCTATCCCTTTCCTAATGATTTCCAACATTCTCTTAGCCTTTTTGACTGTCACTGCAATAGAGTGGATGTTTTCAGAGAACTATCCACAATGACTGCAAGATCTCTTTCTTGAGTGGTAATAGCTAATGTAGATCCTACCATTTTCTATGTTTTCCAATGTGCATTACTTTGCATTTATCAACATTGAACTTTCATCTGTCATTTTGTTGCCCAGTCACCCAGTTTTGTGAGATCCCTTGATAACTCTTCACAGTCTGCTTTGGATTTAAGGATCATAAGTAGTTTTGTATCATTTGCAAATTTTGCCACCTCACTGTTTAGCCCCTTTTCCAGATCATTTATGAATATGTTGAACAGCGTTGGTGGACACCACTGTTGACCTCTCTGAAAACTGACCATTTATTCCTACAGTTTGTCTCCTGTCTTTTAACAAGTTCCTGATGCATGAGAGGACCTGCTCTCTTTTCCCATGCATGCTTAATTTATTTACGAGCCTTTAGAAAAAGTTAAGGAAGAAAGAGTTCTAAGTTCTGAATTCCAGCAATTTAGAGCTCAGGTGAAGGTACGGGAGAGCAGTATTTGTGATTTCTCCTTCTATGAAAAGAGGAGGAATGATGTGGATTTCCTAATCCAGATCTGAGAATCAGCAGATAATCCCACTTCCTTCAGAGTCAGAAGCAAAAGGAGAGCCGCAGCAAGCACTGATGTATATACAAGCAGGTAGTAAAGGAACCAGTTTTTCCAGATTGCATCTTCTCCTTCCAAAGCCAACAATATTTGCAAAAACCAGCATTTCATCCTCAGCATCCTTCCAAAAGCCAACAATATTTGCAAAAACCAGCATTTCATCCTCAGCATCCTGAGGTGTATTGTATGATCCCCAACCGGATTTATGTAATTCTATGACTATTAAATAGGGCTGATTGAAAAATTGGAATGATTTTTTTTGCAAAATATACTAACACAATAAACAAATAAATCCAGAGATAATTTTTCATCATGTTTTTACATTTTCCTGAAATGTTCTGATTTTTGAAATAAAAAAGATTTGAAACGAAAAATTTCAATTTGAGTTGGTGTGAGAAGAAAAAAATAATTTTGATTCAGCTTGAATTGGATCAAAGCTAAACATTTTTTGCATTCACTGTTTCGGTGATTCTAGGTTATTGGTGGGGTTTCTTTTTTGTTTTGTTTGCTTGCTTGTTTGGTTTTTCTCCTCAATTCTTACTTTAAAGGAGAAAGAGAGAGCAACAAAAGCAAAAACAAACAATAGAAAAAAACAAACCAAAACAGAAAACCAATATTGTTCAGTTTCAAACTGATTCTAAATTAAATGTTTCATTTCAAATTGTTTCTTTGAAAAATCAGAATAATACTTACATGTTTTGCATAATTATTTTAATCTCCAGATAAACTTTTTTGTTGGATAACCTTTTCAACAGCATATTTTTGACCAGACCTACTAAAAAGCTTAACCATGATTTATGGTCTCAAAAGTCCCTGGCACTAATCATATACTTATTGAGATGTATTATAGGATCATAATACATATTCTGTGACAGTTATTTACACCTCAGGCTAGAGGACAGCAAAGTTATATACACTGGGCTAAAGAGTGAAACCACCCAGAAACTGAAACTAGTACAGAATGTGTCTGCCAACCTATTAGACAGAGCTACTCACCATGGGCATTTAACACTAGTCTTCTGGAAGTTCCATTGACTGCCTACTGGATTTTAGATTAAAGTTAAGGGATTGGTTTTAGTCTATAAAACTCTAAATGGTTTGAGACATTCCTACCTGAGAGACTCTCTTTTCATGTGATACTGCCACAGACACAGTAAGTGGAGTCTCAAGCAAATACCTCCTTGGTTTAAACAACAGGAGGCTTGAAGGAGAATGTTCTGTGTGTGGTGGTAAGGACGGGGGAGCCTCTGCTTTTGAACTTGCTTCCTCACTTGGTCCACCAGACTCTGGATTTGTTAACTTTCTTGAGATGCTATGAAGCCCTGCCTCTTCCCTCCACCTTTTTTTCCTTTCCCCCTTGGCATTTGTGGAGATAGTGGATTGAAAGATATGGACTGAAATGTAGAGAGAGGGCAGTTTGATAGTCATTATTATTATTAGCATGAGTAAAATTAATAACTTAGAAGTAGTGTGGAACAGTCTGCCCCTTTTAGGGAAAGGAGGCTGGTCCACTCTGATTGACGATCAAACTCACCTGGGACTAGGACTAGGTCAGGTGATCCCTATAAAGATCCTGAGAACTCAGGAGAGAGATTGGCTCCTGTGACTGGCTCTGTGTTGGTCGGGGGAATAGCTTTCTTTTGTGAGTTTTGTTGTTCAAATTAATAAAGTCTGCTCTGAGGCTAGGGCCTGAAAGAGATCTGAGTACGATGTACATTCCTTCCTCAGCTGGGAAAACAGGCCAATAGCTTTACATAGTAGAAGCATACTTTTGTGTATAGGGTTGTTGTCTCTTAATTTTTGTAACCCTGCCTATATGAATCCAAAGAAAATTAAAAAAACAATTAACTAAATGATTGAATTCTAAGCAGTACTTGAATTCCTCCTCTTCCCGGTGTTTTGGCATTTGATTATTCAGAAGACTTACCAGGACCAATGATCAGTCTGTAAATTAAGTAAAATACATTTTCTAATTACTTAATGAAGTCTTTGAAGTTCCTGCCACGCACAATGAATGTGTTTCTTATAGAAAAATGCATTATACTAGAAGTTAGAGAAGGAAAAGATCTCTGTTAGGTAACTACATCCTTTATCTGGTGGCCAGTGCTGGATTATTCCTATGTTATATTTTAGTACTTACCCCAGAGCTCTTTCAAAATCAGTTAAGTAATTTCTCAAATTTCTATTTACAAAACAAACTTTGCCTCTTACATATAAAAAATGAAGTCCCTTGTCCTGCAAACCTCACTCAGAACTATCTAATAAGGGCTGCAGACTTGACCCTCAATGTTGACCAAAATGTTTTTTTTCTGCTTGCCTGTAATGAAAGACAATGGTAAGTAATGCTAAAGGAGCCACACTCATCCCCAATGTAACCTCCTTGACTACAGTGGAGAGGTGCCAGTTTATATCCGGGATGGCTATGGTCCAAGGCTTGTGCACTTTTTAATTTTACTGCTATATTTTGTTATTGTTTGGGAAAGGACATTTTTCTGTAACCATTTCTGCGTGAGATTTTCAACAACATCGACTCTGTGTGTTTGGCTTTGTCAGGACTGAGATTCCTGAGAATTGTGAAGTGGTGAGTTAGAACTCCGGTAATTTAAAATGAAAAGAGAAACAAACCAGGAAAGACCAGTGATTCCACCATCAATTGTGGGGAAAAGTTGGAAACTATCTTAACTGATTTGGTATTAGTACACCTGAAAAAGCAATGTTTAATTAAGGACAGACTGTATAGGTTTAGGCAGTGAAGTTCATGTTTAAATAACCTGGTGAAAATCTTAGAAGGGATTACTGCC
The DNA here is from genome assembly GCF_003597395.2 of Chelonoidis abingdonii. Taxonomy (NCBI): domain Eukaryota; kingdom Metazoa; phylum Chordata; order Testudines; family Testudinidae; genus Chelonoidis; species Chelonoidis abingdonii. Next base: position 143,014,590 of record NC_133771.1, read on the forward strand.
ATAACAATAGATAAGAAACATTCTATATATGCCACATGCTTAGATTTTCAGAGAGTATTTGACAAGGTTCCAAGTCAAATTAATGATTTAGGCAGAGACATACAAGAGGAGGTAAAAAGGGTGCTAGATAGAAAGTTAACTGAATAGCAGGAAATAGCAATGGGAGGTGGGATGGGAGACTTGTACCAACAGGAGAATAGAGTGATGTTTCTTAAGGCATGTCTAGAATGGAATAAAAGCCCTGTGGCATGGCCCAGTTCAGTTTATGTGGGCTATACATTGCTATGTAGACCTTTAGGCTGAGGTTGGAGGTGTTGGTTTTTTATCCCCATGGAGACATACCCTTAGTAGCAAGGCAGATCTCAGCTTTCATTATTATTATTATTATTATTTTATTTTTAAGAATGTTTCTACTGAGGTCTCTTCTTTGCAGAGAAAGCCTGGAAAATGTAAGCAGATTGTGAGAAGTACAGCTTTGACAACTGCATTTTTCCAAAAATAACAGGTTATTTATGGGCTTTACCTGATAAGCTTATCTGAAGCAATCGATCCTCTGTATAGATGAAGGGTTCCATGCTTAAACTTCATTGCAAGTAAAGGATAGTGCTGATGTAGTGCAGTTAACCAAATGAGCTCCTCAGCGCAATGCATGGAGTACCAGTAGTCTTAGCAAGGCCACTCTCAGAGAATCAGAAATCCCCTTAGAAAGCAATTAATTGATCCAATCCCCAATAAGTTTCCTTTTCACTCAGCTGATACCTATTTAGTGCTCAACAAGCTATAGAAAGTTTAAGGTAAAATTCAATAACCATTTTTCCAACTTCTGAGTAGTTGTATGCATCAGTTGGCTAGGCTGGGGGTGTTGAGACACAAAAGCATCCTATGCAGATGTCCTGTTCAAATTTTCATTTGTACTATTTCTCCTGATAGTAGTTCTGATGAAATACCTGAACCAGCCATAGTTATCTAGATGCAGCTGCTCTGAATAGCTAGGGGGTCCCTAAACATGGAAAAGTTTGGCAGCGGGTTCTTTTACAATGCCCTAGCAGTGCTTGTTCTGCCTGTGTGTGTTTCTATGTCTGCAACTCCCAAGCCAGAACAATATCAGACCAATCAAGGCTGTTGATGACTTCCTTGCTGGTATTAGTGTAATTAATAAATCCCACAACAGTAAATTGTGACTTTGAAAAAATGGTCTGCATGATGAAAGTCAATGGGTCTGAATTAGGGATTTCCCACTGGTTTCTAGGCAAATAACCCAGCCGGTGAACTAGCTGCCTCTGCCTCTAATCGTCACTTCAAATTCTTGCTATGGGAGACATGCATTCTTGATGATTTAAGCAATGTCTCCATCAGGACAGTGTAATGTCAGCAGTTCCAAACAGAGTACTGTTTACAAAAGGTAACCTTCACTCAGTCTGCAGTCCCTAATGCTCAGTGTTCTGTAGAGGGGGGTAGTGGCAGCTCTCAGTAATTCTTACCGCACCAGAGCTAGGAAGACGTGACCCCAGACCTCTTGATTCCTTCTTTAGTGTCCAGTGCCAAGACCATTCTTCAGTTAGTACATTGTTTTGATATCAGAAATAATAGGTGAATATCTATAGCTAAGAAGCAGTTATTTTGTTTTACCACTATTAAAACAAATTGTGTTCTTGTTACAAAGTGGTAGCCGTATTAGTCTGTATCAGCAAAAAGAACAGGAGTACTTGTGGCACCGTAGAGACTAACAAATTGATTTGGGCATAAGCTTTCGTGGGTTAAATCCCACTTCATCAGATGCATGAAGTGGAAAATACAGTAGGGATATATATATATAAATATACACAGAGAACATTAAAAGATGGGGGTTGCCATACCAACTCTAATGAGACAAATCAATTAAAGTGGGCTATTATCAGAAGGAGGAAAAAGAACTTTTGTAGTGGTAATCAGGATAGCCCATTTCAAACAGTTGACAAGAAGGTGTGAGTAACAGTAGGGGAAAATTAGCATGGGGAAGTAGTTTTTAGTTTGTGTAATGACCCATCCACTCCCAGTCTTTATTCAGGCCTAATTTAATGATGTCCAGTTTGCAAATTAGATCCAGTTCTGCAGTTACTCATTGGAGTCTGTTTTTGAAGGGTTTTTTTGGTTGAAGAATTGCCACTTTTATGTCTGTAGTTGAGTGTCCAGGGAGGCTGAAGTGTTCTCCAGCTGGTTTTTGAATGTTACAATCCTTGATGCGTAGAGACTGTCTGGATGCTGGTAACCAATAGAGTCTAAAGTGTTACTAACAGAGAGGATAAAAAATGTCTAAATCCAAATATTTTTTTTACTTTTTTACTTTTTTCATGAAAATTTTTACAAACATTTTTCGATCACCTTTAATTTAATTTTATATTTGGGAGGCTTCACTGTGGCATACTAAGGTCCATGCAAAAATATTGAGTGCAGATAAATTTAAAATACAAAGGAAAACTTGAACCTTTAATTCCATTTACCAGCTTCCATCAGCAGGAGTTACAACCACCCAAGCTTAGGATAAAGAGCTTGTTAGCTTAGTGTCACAGTTAAAATTGTGATAGCTCAGACTGGCAAAGAGTGAATGTTCTAGAAAGAGCAGAAGTTAGGTACTCTGTTGACTTTTCAGAAATCGTTCTCACACTTTCATGGCCACAGTGTGCCATCTCTGTGCTGGTGCTGTTTTTTCTGTACAAAGGAAGCAGGATGCTAAGAGCTGTGCATCCACTTTGATCCACAGAGATCAGATAAAACTGTATGAAACTTGAATTTCCATCCCATGGGGAAGTCTGATGCTTTGAAAAAAGTCTTTGATCTGAATCAGAATGAAAACTTGAAATTTCCCACAGAAAGGATATTCCGATCATTTTCATTTCAGACAAACGGAGCCATTTCAATTTGATTTTTTTTTAAATGAAAGGGAGCAGCCAGCTAGCTCCCATGCCTGGATTTGAAGAAGACCAATTCTATGGACTGGGAAGCCTAAGGATATGTCTACACTGCACACTAAGTCTAGACTCTGGTTCAGGTTTAAATCCAAGTCCCTTTTCTATCCACACATACATCTATCTAACTTGGGTCAGCAAGCACTCAGGACCCAAGTCCTAGGACTGTGCTGGGGAGCAGGTCAGAGTTCAAGCCACAAACATGACTCAGGAGGACTGCATAGAGCATGATGGACCCATTAACAGGACTGTGAGACCTAGGTCCAGCAACTGCAAACCCAGGTTTACAATGCAGTCTGGACACTCAAATGTGTTGGCTTGGAAAGATCATATCCACATACCCGGTCTCATAGACCTGGGTTAACAATGCAGTGTAGACATACTTTAGAAGTCCTGAGAGCACTGGCTCCAGGGTAGTCCATAAGGTTGCCCTAGAGCTAGAGACCATGAAAGCAATGAGAGCTAGAGACACGCTTCAGCGTTCCCCAGCAGCCTACCAGGTGAGCTAGCAGGAAACCGGGCTGAACTGCCCATGTTTTGGTGGAAGTTCATCAAAGCTGAAGAGTTTATGAAAATTTGTGTGGGAATTTTGCTTTGACAAATTGGCATCTTCTGGCCAAAACCCATTTTAGAAAATTCCTGACCAAGCTCCAGTCCCAGCATTATGAGAGCTCCTTCCGTGCAGCTGAAGGGAGCAGTAGAAGTTAGAAGTGCAATGGACTTGGGACAGAGCTGGTGGACTGATGACTAGACAAGAGCGAATACGTGATTTTTCAGTTGAGTGGCTAAACCAAAAAATTATTAAAAAATGTATTTGAGTTGAACAAAATATTCTGAATGTTTCAAAACAACAACAAAATGTCAATTTAAAATGACACTTCTGGAAAAAATGTCAGTTGGATTTGGCCAAAACTGTTCACCAAATTGGTAAATAGTCTTGGTGCCCCCAAAATGCATTTTTCAGTGAATGTACTGGGCTCTGAACATTTTTTGCTTAGCTCTATTTATGACTACATGGATCCACTACCAGTCCTCCTCCCCCCACAGCCCTCAACAACTCACATACAGTGAGATGCAAGGAGAACACAAGCAAATTTAGGCCTATGCTTGCTGTAGATGAGGGTTCTTCTGCTCCTCTCAGCTTTCAGAGAATCCATCAACACATAGCCCAGTGACTTGGGCTGTGTACTGCCACCAGGATTTGCCCTTGGGAGGGATTTACTGTTCAAACAGGCAATGTCCCAATTAAATATAAAATCACACTTTTGGAGTTTTCATTGCTGTTGGAAGAGTCCAACTTACAGTTCCTTTTATAATGCAGTTAATGTATTTTTGAAAGATGTCATCCTAAGGAGGTGAGTAGTGGTGGTGGAGTGTTTAGGAGGAGAACCATTATGCAGTTTCTCTTTCCTTACACCTGATTTCCTTCTCCTCCCTCCCACACAAAAGTCAGCAGGATGGTTTCTTTTTCTTGGTCCCCACCACTTTTCATCAATACAAGATCATGAAAATAAACAAAGCACCCAATCTATGCCTTGCACTTGCAAGGGGTTAAAATTGGGCCCTGATCTTGCAATTAGATCTACTAGTGCAGACTCACTTTAACTTCAGTAGAAGCCTACATGAACATAGGGGCTTGTGTGTGCCTATGTTTTGCAGAAGGGTAGTGATAGTTTGGCTATTTTCCATCCCTCGCCAAAAATCCTGATATTGCTCGCAGAAAGAGCTGGTCAGGAGTTTTCTGATTAAATATTTTTTTGTTGAAAACTTATGATCTGTCAAAACTGAAACTGTTCACAAAACAGGGTCAGTTTGGACAAATCGCTCGACTTAGACTTTTTTTTTTAAAAGAAGCTTTGAAATTATTTAATTTTTTGGCAATTTTAAAAAGAAAAATTCCAGGTTTCTGGTTCAAAATGACTTTGTTTTGAAATGTAAGATAATTAAGCTGAAAAAATGGCTAAAGAGGGGGAAAGGGTCAAAATCAAAATGAAACCTTTTGATTTACCCGAACCGATTTTTTCCAGTTTTTTTGGTCTGTGAAAATTTGAAGTGCCAACTTTTATCCCAATTTGGGATGGTAAAATTTTTCAAACTCTGCAAAATATTCACAGGATGGGAAAACTGTTTTCTGCCTAACTCTAATCTCGTTCAGACATCTTGCCTTTTTTCACTGTAGCCTTTTTTCAGGTGAAGGAAACTAAAATTTAAAAAATACTCTTGACTCTTCTCTAATACCATTGTCTTTGCCCTCATAACATTAGGGGAGTGGAATTGCCTCATTTCTTGCAATGAATGCCAAAACACTAACCGCTAACTAGTGTGGGGAGTTATGATTTCTGAGAATTAGAAGACTATAACTGTTAGACCAAACAGAATTGCCTCAGATTAGCTGCCATGGCAGAGAACTATGGTAAGATTAACACAATTTAATAATAGAGAGCCTTCAACCAGTAATCTAAGTGGTTCCAAGCATACACTAAGTATTATGTAAGCACACAGACTGATGCACACTACACTATGCTTCCTTTCAACATGTCCAAGTGCACTCAGCTTAATATTTACAATGGGTTGCCTTCTCCCCTAACAGCACTAACATAAGGAAGTTTGTTTTACTATGCTCAGATTTCATATATTAACACTTTCAAAGAAGACATCCTTATTCTCACTGAAACAAGCAGGTTTATGTGTTCCTGTGCTAATGCAGCAAAGAATCTTGTGGCACCTTATAGACTAACAGACGTTTTGGAGCATGAGACTTCGTGGGTGAATACCCACTTCGTCAGATGCATGTAGTGAATACCCACTACGTGTGTGTGTGTGTGTGTGTGTGTGTGTATATATATAAAAAAAAAAAATTCCCC
>NC_133771.1:143023632-143096032 GCF_003597395.2 Chelonoidis abingdonii
GCATGACTCTCCTAGTTCGTGTCACTCTCATATTTGAGGTAGGCAGCTGAAGCGTTAGGGGGTCTTTTGCCCAAGGACCCCTACTGGGAAGTTGGGTACCAACTGGGATTTGAACCCCAGTCTCCCGTATCAAAGGGCGGTCTCCCATATCAAAGGGCGGCGCTCTTAACCACTACGCTATCCAGTCGCTATATATATATAAAAACTTTAGATAGTACTTCTTATATGATTTAGTACAGCATACAGGTATAGCAGCATTTCCCAATATTTCCTCCACTAAGACTGAGGGGGCATCACAAACATTTACTGAGAAAAGTATACTGTAGCCTTTGGCAAATGGTGAAGATGTGTTAACACAGAATTCAGGGCAGAAAAGAGTATGTCTGATGGTTTCAGAATGGAAGTGGGTGTCACAAAGATTTAAAGAAATAACTGAATGTTTGAGGGGGCGTAATCTAATGGTTAAAACAATAGATTGGTGGCGAGTTTTATTTCTAGTGGTGCCCTTGACTTGCTGCATGACCTTGAGCAAATCATTTTTTTTTCCTATAAAGATGGTCAAGAAATGTTTTTTTCTTCAGAAAATAGTGACTTTTCATTGAAAACCAAAAATTTTCATCCCCAAACCAAACAATTTCAGCCAAAAACAAAATCTTTTTTTTCAACCAAAACTAATACTGTAATAAAAAAGTAAAACAGACACTTTCTGAGAAAATTTTCATTTGATGGAAAACTGAATTTTTGACTAAAATTAAATTTCAATGGAAAATTTTTGACTCACTCTACTTCTGTTTGTTTCCCCATCAACCTCAAAGGCTTCTTACTTAAAGGTGGCAAGGTTTGCAAGGATGGAGTTCCTGAACTCTGCAGATAAGATTGATAGCATGGGTATACCATCCTAGGCCCACGATTTAAGCAAGTGAGTACACTAACAGGAATAGATACTATTCCATGATTATGCAGGTCTTTGTGCACCACCAGGGCATATTCATGGATGCTTATATAGGATACATTGACAGTGCGATGCCAGTGTGTTCTGGAGGTCTGATCTGTATCAGCATGGGAACACTGGTACTTTATTCCTTCCTAGAGACACAGTGGGGTGGCCATGTCACTGTGATCTTAGCCAACCCAACCTGCCCTCTACTGCATTCTACTTACCCTGATTTCTGCCAACCTGGCAGGCGGCAGTATGTTAACGGCACTGCTTACAAACTTGATTGGACTGGCTGTAGCATGTATAATGCCATCCATGCAACTGGGGCATGTTGTGTGCTTCACAATATCTATGAGGATAAAAGGGAATATTTGGGGGCAGAATAGATTGAGGAGACAGAAGGCTTGGGGCCTGCCTACAGGCAATCACCTAGTTCATGTCTTGATGCTGGCACAGAGTCTGTTACGGCAATGGCTATAAGGGCTGCCTTGTGTTCCCACATTGTCAAGATGAATGGAGAGTACATTGGGACCGATTAATGGGGCTCGCATTGCACTTGGGTCCAAGTGGTGAAATGAAATGTAGTTTTATATGATTTTTGTGAGAAATAAATATTTTGGACTTGTCACTTTCTGTTCATTGTGATTATTCACTGTAATTCCAGATCACACTTTTTTTAAGGTAAACTTAGTTGGGAAAGGTGTGCAAAACATCAACAAGTGCTAGTCAGGATAAAAACATTCTAAACATCAGAGAAAAATGAACTGAAAATAATGGCGTGTAGTGTTATGTGTAATGGAACTGTATATCATTAGGGCTTCTGTTCTCTTTCCTTGGCATAGGAATGGAGATAGGCTATAGTGGATACTGCTGATGGTGTACACTGCCATGGCTTGTTGGCTGATTTCATATATCCCTAACCAGTGTTTTCCATAGATTGCAGGACATGGTAATGTGGAGGTAAAGTGACAGAACTGGGCATGGGTAGGTAGATGGCTTGGACAGAAATCGATCATCAGGAATCATGATCCTAAAAATTCTCTCAGACATGACCCTCTCAAATGCCATGTCTTGCTCCCCTATCTCCTGATCAGCGTGAAGATATTCTGTCAGCATCTCTATTTCAGCACAGGTTTGCTTCTCCTTCAATCTGAGGTGCTCCTGTATTTGCTTTTCAGCCATCCCTAGGTCCTCCTGATGATGTCTGAACTCTATTTCATGGTGTTGATCTGCCTTTCTGGAGTGGTCCTTATGCACCACTAGCAGCAGGGCAGCTCTGGTTCTCCATCATTTGTCCCTCAGAATCTGCAGCCTTTGGTTCAGATGCAGTAGTCTCCTGTACATCCTCTCTTCCCTCACTGAGTCTGAAGCTGGCTCAGAGATGTCTAACAAAGATAGTTTATTAATGTTCTTGATTCCCATTATGGGTTTGTAACCTTTCTATATAAATAAAAATTTGCAACTTTTAACTCAAAGGCCATTCCTTTTGTTGTCTTGCTGTGCTAGCTACCTCTTCTGCCGAGTTCTAAGCTTGATTCAGTCATATTCCCCAGTAAAGAATAGTGTGTTATCAGAACTTTAATAAGGGAGATTTCTTTTAAGCAGGGATAATCTACTGAAAGAGAGTAACATTGGTGATTATTTCAAATTTATTCTCACCACAGTTCTCTTAGATGGTGTGGTCATGATGGAAATCCCGGAATGCGAGAAAATAATTATTTCAAGGCAGAAACCTTAAGATTTTGCAAGTGAAATCTTTCTGTGTCTTGTACCCGATGAAATTATAAATGACTAGAGGTGTTTGTGAGTTACAGAGGAGACATTGCACAGAAATCTGATAATAATATCCCAAATCTAACCACTAATTGCCTAGCTTCATATTCCCTCCTCCCTTCATTTATAGGGAAAGTAACTTATTCTTACTTACTAAAAGATACTGTCCCACGCATTAAGGATGAAAGTTACATAATCTGTTATTAGTTTTTCAGCTGACAGTGAATACATTTGTCTTTCTGACACCCTGTTCCTTTTTCTGATCAAAACATAGGTGCTGGAACCTGGAGTGCAGGAGGTGCTGCAGCACCCCCTGGCTTGAATAGGTTTCCATCATGTACAAGGGTTATGGTTTGGTTCAATGGCTCTCAGCACCACCACTATATAAATTGTTCCAGCACCCCAGGATCAAAAGGTAAATTAAGGGGGGAAGCATTCTATCTCCATGGAACCAGTGGATAATTGCCCTACGCTGTAAAGCACTATTTAAAGTAGGGTCACAGCACCACTCTGGTTTGCCAAGCCACCTCTCCATTATAATGGAGAGGCAACCAGGCCAAATTTTAGTGACTGGTATTGAAATCTGGCATCCAGGTTGCAGCACCACTCTAGTTTGGCCTTGCCAGAAAGTGACTGGGCCATCACCCAGATGGCCTGTTCTCTGGATCTGCAGCCTATGCTTGTGATCCCCATGAGGAAACTGACTATGTGATCCCAGTAGCCAAGACTCGCTGCGAACGGTGGTCCTGATCCTGCATTGAGCTGTGCTTGAGGGGATCCCTGCACTCAAATGGAGCCCCACTGAAATCAATGGAGTTACCCCAACAGAGAATGCATTCATCCCTGTGTAATTTAGGCAACCTAAGGTCTTGTCTACGCAAGAAATTTGAAACAGTTTTAATTAAATCAGTTTTAAACCAATTTAGTTAAATGGTGCTAACAACTGTGTGGTCACTCTTTTATTTCAGTTTGAATGGCTTATTTTGATTTAGCTTCAACTGAGTTGTAGTAGATTATGCAAAACCAAAATAAGGCCTTGTATACACTAGAGTTTTATTTCCTCAAGTTATGTCAACAATCAAAAACCAGTATAATTACTTCACTTGTGCATGTTCACACCATGCTCCTTCTGTCGGCAGAGCACATCCACACTTGATGCCCTAGCATTGACAGAGCAGTGCACAGCTAGGAGTTGTGGAAAGGCAGACTGGATTGCAGTGCATCATGGGTGTGAGCTCAATGTCCACTTAAGCAGTTTTTTTCTGTCCCATCATTCCATGGGCTTCTGACTGCATTTTGAAGCTTTTTTCAATGTCCCCTGTTTACTGTGCACCCACCATTTCTGTCTGAACGGATGGATCTGCACTGCTGTCTCCTGTTGTGGTCACTGTTATGAAGACATGACAGCTGGTCATGCAGTATCATGAGCACCAAATATGAACAGGAATCAGAGGTACCTGACCTGCTGTGTACCATGGAAAGAAAGAACACTGGATTACTTTTGGCATTCCCGGAACAGTTGCACACAGTGGACCATCACTTTTGGGCTTGGGAAACAATCACTGAGTGGTCGGATCGCATTGTTATGCAGGTCTGGGATGACGAGCATTGGCTGCAGAACTTTTGGATTTGGAAAGCCACCTTCCTGGAACTGTGTGAGGAGCTCATCCCAGCACTTCAGTACAAGGATATCAAAATGAGAGCTGCCCTCTTGGTGGAGAAGTGAACGGAGATCACTGTATGGAAGCTGGCAACTCCAGACTGCTACTGGTCAGTCACAAATTAGTTTAGAGCCAGGAAATCCACAGTTGTAGCTGCATTAATGCAAGTGTGCAGAGCCATTAATCACAATCTGCTACAAAGGACTGTGACTTTTGGCAATGTGTGTGAAATAGTCGATGACTTTTCAGCAATTGGATTCCCTAACTGTGGCAGGTGATAAATGACATGCATATCCCAATTTTGGGCCTGAACCATCTTGTGACAGAGTACGTCAACAGAAAGGGGTACTGCTCTTTGATATTGCATGCACTTGTGAATCACCATGGCTGTTTCACAGACATCAATGCACACATCTTCAGGAACACTGGTCTGCACGGAAAGCTGCAAGCAGTGACTTTCTTTTCAGACCAGAAAATTCCAATGGGGGGTGTTGAAATGCCCATAGTGATCCTGGGAGACCCAGCATACCCCTTGATCCCATGGCTCAAGAAGCCTTACAAGGGAAACCTGGACGGCAACAAGGTAGGCTAAGCAGGTGGAGAATTATTATAGAGTGTGCCTTTGACAGATTAAAAGTGTGCTGGCACTGCCTTTATAGCAGATTAGACCAAAATGAGGAAAATATTCCCATAGTCATAGCAGCCTGCTGTGCACTCCATAATATTTGTGAGGTTAAGGGTAAGAAGTTTCCCCTCAAGGTGAAGTGTGAAGGCAGATAGCCTGGTGGCTGCTTTTGAGTAGCCAGGTGCCAGGGTGATTAGAGGGGGAAAAAGGGGAGGGGGCATTCAAATGAGGGAGGCTTTGAGGCACCATTTTGACAATGAGTTGAAGGGATGTGTCTTTCTATACAGCACTCTGCCATGTTTTGTTAACTTGCCACCTTTCATAAAAATTTTGATGATTCCTGACCATGCTTTGTAGTCAGCAAATGATCAGATTGCCACTGTGTATTAATTCCAGCAGTAAACACCATATGTAGGAAACAAATAAAGATTGGTTATCTTTCAGAGAGTATGTTTTTATTAAATATCAATTAACAACATGCACAAAGGCTTGGTGGGAAGGGAGATAACAATGAAGGATAGCGTAGGCTCTTAAAATTGTGTGCAAGTCCAGCTATCATATTGGAAGCTGTCCTAAGCGGTGGTGTGAATGGTTTACTGAGATGGATTGGATCAGCTTGGGTGGGGGCTGAGCAGAAGCAGTTCTATATCAGTTCTGTATCAGCTGTGGGGTGGGGGGAGCTGAGCACGAACAAATTCAGCATGCAGAATGATTAGGGACTTCAGCATCTCCGTTTTCTCGTCTATCACTTTTATCATCTCCTGGCCCATTAAAATTGCCGCTGACTCTCCTTTCTGTCCTGCCTGTCTATTTGATAATTTTCTTTTAAAGTCTCTCTCTTTCACTACACCCTGCATTCTTGTTTTTCAGCTTCTGTGGATTAGAGCACCTCTCAAAACATGTCCTTGCTCCTCCTTAGTCACTTTCTTATCTGGAAGAGGCACTCTACTGGTGCATAAAGGGTTCCGCTGAAGGCCATATCTGCAGAAGCACAAGAAACAATATACAGAAACATGATTGTTAGTGCATGCACAACATCAAACGATTATAGCAAAATGCACTTTTTTTTTATATACTAATCAGTTTCTTGCTGTACCATGGCAAGCACACAGCTCGGCGAATACTCTAAACATGATGAGTTCAGCCTGGGGAGGTGCTCAGGATGGAGCAAAGGATCTCAGTAGTATTTTATCTCTGCAGACGACTAGGAACAATTTTGTAAATTCTGCCACCATTTTCCTCAGGTGGAGGTCATTGAAGCCAATATCTCACTCCTGAGAGTAAGCAAGAATGCAACAAGGGTCCATCTCTTGCATGCATGTGGCTTCAGACCTGCTCCCTATGCTGCTCACCTGTGTGCTGCTTTGGTCCCTGCACAAGTGATTGCTAATTGGTGCAGGAAAGTTTCCTACAACAGGGGAAGGAACAAAGCAGTTCTGCCAATGAACCTCCAGCAGATGATTAGTTAGTACCTCCAGGATAGTTTCCCAAAGATCTCTCTGGAGGATTCCTGTGAAATCTCAGTGTGCATTAACACTACTTAGATCTACAGGGAAATGTGAAGCACATGCAAACACAGCTAATCTTGTACATTTCTATCCCTTCACCCACTTCTAGATTATACAAAGCAAAGGACAGCTCTGCCTCATATAACTGAGTAGCATCAACTCAAAAAGATCACTTACCAGAGCTCTCCTCTCCTGCATCATGTGCACCAGAGATGGATACCTGGGACTGGCTAGGCCCCTCCAGAGTGGAAAAGAAGTCCTGACTCACTGCATTACTGGATGACCCTGCCATATCTTCCACATCATCCTTCAACTCCTTTGTCCTTGGGTGTGAGTCCTCTGTTCACTGTCTCCAGCCCCACCAAAGTATCCATGGGGCTCTTGGTGGATGGTGTCCAGCTCCTTATAGAAGTGACAGGTCTTTGGAGCAGAACCAGAGTGACGGCCTGACTCTCTTGCCTTCTAGTACCCCTGCCTCAGCTCTTTTATCTTCACGCAGCAATGATGTGTGTCCCATTCGTAGCCCTTATCCAACATGCCACAAGAAATCTGCCCATAGGTATCAAAGTTCCTACGGCTGGAGAGGAGCTGGGACTGCACAGCCTTCTCTCCGCACAGACCCAGCAGATCCAACAACTCAGGTGTGCTCGAAGCAGGAAAGCGTTTGCTGTGTGGAACCACCATGGTCAGCTGGAAAGATGTGATGTGAGCTCTCCACACCAAGGAAACAGGAAGTGGAATTTCAAAAATTCCCAGCCCTTTAAGGGCGGGGAGGGGCAGAAGTCTGTACCTTGGTGCAGCAGAGTTCAAACTGCTGACGAGACTGGTCAGGATGGGCATTGTAGGACACCTCCTGGAGGTCATTTACAGCAACATAACCAAGCACAGTGTCTATACTGACACTTTGTCAATATAACTTTCCTACAAAGACCTCTATATCTCTCATCGAGGTGGTTTTATTTTGTTGACAAAGCAGGAGAGTTTTGTCAGTGGGAGGAGTACTGTAGTGTGTACACCTCCACTGTTTTGGAGATGAAAGCTGACTTTTGTTGACAAAACTCTGTAGTACAGACAAGGCCTAAGGCTGTTTCAGACCAGAAGTGTCCAAAAAGCCTTTTGCATCAGTTTAAGCAGAGATGATTTTATTTACACCTCTAGTTAAGCTGGTGCAACTTCTTCACATAAACCAAGCCTAGGATATACTGGGCTTGAGGCTCCACTGCATTGTGTAGTCATTTACAATGGGGTAAATTGGTGTAAAGTGCTACCATTCTGATTGTTAATGTTTTGTATGCACTTTGCAAAGGCATAAATTACTAGACAAAGTAGAATCAGATACAGTAAGTTTAGATAATACAAGAGGAAACAGCCATTTGATTTGTCAAATCAGATAAATTATGACCTCTTGCAGCTGTGCTGTTTGATTAAAAACAGCACTTTTGCTCAGATAGTTTCCCTAATCATTTTCCCTTCCTTTCTCATCAAAAGTTTCCTTTGAGTGTTGGATTAAAGACCTTTAGAGCAAATTATTACAAAGAGAAAGCCCCAAAGGAGTTGTCTGAGGAACCTGTGGCCCAGCCAATGGTATCTCTACCAATCAAATACCATTATGTCTCTTCATCAGGTTGCTGATTGCTTTAAAAATCTGCAAGGCAAAGAGATCATCAGCACTCTATAATAAACAGGTGAACTCAATCATGCTGTCTTTGTTAAACTGCTTGTATTACCAAGATTACCGGCATTGCTGCTATAGATAAGGTTCTGTCTATTTTCTTATTATAAACCCTATATTGAAAGGTTTATTTCTTGGCTATTTCTATGTATCTTGAGTTTCAGCTGGGTGCAATCCATTGTTTCTGTTATTGTTGTAGTGGATGGTGTTGCATAACAATTTTACTTTTAGATATTATTTAGAGAATAGCAAAAGAAAATAAATGACTTTTCTGGGGGCAGGGTTGTTTATTTAAAAAAATCCTTTTGTATAAATGAAATTGTACACACTGATAATTTGATAACATGAGAACTTTTCATTATGAAGAGTTTACCCCTGCTAACTGGATATTATCTAATTTTGAGAATCAGCTCTTGAATGTACATTAACAAATTAGCATAGCAGAATACCTGACTGCAGTGATCCAGTACAACTGTATTACAGTGGAGATAGTTATGTGGAGCTTTCCTTTGAACCTGTTCACAGACTGCTGCTATTGCAGAATGCACAGCATGACAACTCAGTGGCCTTCTACTATGAGCTGGTGACAGCTCTAAACTGCACTGGCTGCTTGTGATCCTGCACATGTTCCAGAATTTTATACTGGACCTGTGTTTTATATATAAGGCATTAAGTTTTACTTGAGGGTCTGTCTGCTGTTCTGTATCTTGTACTGATAAGTATGATCACCAATATTTTAATGCCTGACCATGCCACCTCTTGAGATAAGAGAGCCTGGGACTGGAATACACACCAGAATCATTACAGAATTCTTCTGTTTCCTTCTTAGTTTTGCAGGGTTTTTTGTTTTGTTTTGTTTTGTTTTTGAGTATTAAGCTGGGCTTCCAAAAACTGAGGCAAACAAAACTAGTGACAACTTCTGACAAGTTTAGGCCAGTAGAAAATCTGGGAATTTAACCTTTATTGTCTGAGTCCCAATGCAGAGCCATCACCGCACCACCGTCTTTCCAAATCCTGACTTTTTTTCCCCATTCAGTTCAACAGGAGATTGTAATACACAATTTTTGACAATATATGGTGCACTGCTAAGTGAGGCTATAACTGATCAGCATTCCTCACCCAACTCATAGGTTTCCAAGATGGCTGGCAATGAGTGCATTGGTTTCCCCCACATCTAGCACAGACTCAGAACGCTAGGGAATTATTCTTCTGAAGAATGAAAGGTCACTCTCTCTCCTATATAGTGGGTAGAAGAACCAAGGCAACAAATGCTGCTAGTGCAATCTGTACCTGGTTTCTTCTGTATGCCCCCCTCAGAGGTTCCATATTAAGGGGGCTGATATAATTATGATACCCTTCTCCACTCACCCTTAAATAACTGCTCTCGTTGGGTTGTTTCTTTCACGCTGGCACAGGTAGGAATAAATGATGATTTACCAAAAGAGATTTTATAATCTGTTGCAGTCAACAATATATCCTATACAGTACAATATATTGATACTCTCGAAAATCTGATTTTGGTCAGCTTGCATGCTAAAATTCACATTACAAGGAGTTCTTTGGGGCTGTCATAAAGTCTGCTTTTTTTCTGTCATTCCACATGGAAACACAATGCCCAATAGTCTTACTGTGCAAAAAGTCTGTAGAAACATCAAAACTAGACAAGGAGTAAACCATAGGGGACTAAATTCTAATGTTTATATCTGCAAGAGTGAGCATAAAATGGTAGGTATAAAGTTAAAGGCTGCTAGGTTGAGACTCCTTAAAAATTGAGATATATTTATTTAATTCTTACCATCCTATAAAACTTCGTTTCACCAACAATGTCATTGTTTGAACTTTTGTTAGCTATAATCCCTCTCCAAATACTTAAGGACTTACATTTCTGGGTTGGTTTGGTTGTTTTTATAAAAACCCGAATCACATTAGGGAAGAAAGTTGATCTCAACAGTGATACCAATAACTTCAGGTGAGGTTTTTTTTAGCATTCAATATGTCAGTTTATTTCTACTAATTTGTAGATTCCTGCTACATCACTGAATATTTTTATTTAACTGCATGTGTTTCATCACTATCAATATATGTTTTTAGGCCCTGGCTTCAAATAAGCATGAAATCAAACACTTACAAAATACAAACAATGGAATCCTCTGTTTGTCAGTGTCTTTCATGTCTAACCTTGGTGGATAATATATTCACATGAATATCAGCATAATCATCTGCTTACCCTCTTAAAACACTAAGGATTCAAAGGAAGGAAGAAAGATTGCACATATCTTCACTCTGTCTTCTTTCAAATGATATAGCTAAGGTGATTCCCCTGTTAATAACTTCTGTCTAGATAATTTTACATGCACAGTATTTTGACAGGGAAGCACTATGAGCAGATGTGAGAGATGCTAAATAGTAAAATGTAAGGTTGTTTTGAGGTTAGGTTAAACTGCATTAAGAATGCTCTAGGGAACAGCATTTGGGTCAGATTTCTGGTTTCCCTTGGCAACTGTATAAGGTTTGTTGGAAGGATATATAAACGTTGACCTTCCCCCCCACACATACACACATGAAGTACTGTATACCTAAAAATGTCCCTGACTTCATGGATCTTTTCATATTTGGAAGCATTGTGATCATTTTCCAGTCACTAAAGAAAAAGACCTTTATAGGGACACCACAGAAGCATATGCAAGTCTGTCTTTTGACGTTTGGTGTGTGTAGGTACTGTCATGAACATGGTACCTGGGCACGCATGCATATGGAATCCATTATCTCCTGCACTGTTGTGAGCCTGTCTGATGCTGAGACATATAAAAAAGAATCTTGATTTCTGAACCATTGGAGTGCTGGATTCTTCTAAAATTCAATGTGTTGCTAGCTCAAAAAACAGGAACCTCTGCACTCATAAATGGCACATATTAGATATCAGCTTTTTTCAGGGAGCTCAAAGTGCTTCATAAATATTAGCTGATTGATTGTAAGCCATGATGATTTTTGATGCCCTTCTCTCACTCCCAAACCAAGTATTAGGAATAGGTGTTCCCCAGTCATACAGAACCAACTTCCCCTCTGAGTAATCTCACCTTAATGTAAGAATCTTCTTAGGCTGCTAAACCACAGTGATATTGTCAGAGAGAGAGCACCTACTATAACTCATGGGAGAGCTGTGAGAATGTTAGTGCTTATGCATCTGAAAATAAGGGCTAAATATCATCTTCATTGTTAATCTCAGAGTGTACCAAGCCGAAGTGTCTTTTCTTCTGCTTTCCTGTTTACAGCATTAAAATGCCCTGCTGACATGCGAGCGGAAAATTTGTGTTTTCCTCTGCACTTGAGAATTGGAAAATAATTTGTTGTGAATAAGTCATAAAAGTACATTATGACCAACTGACAGAAAGCGTATGAAAAGACTCTTCATTCTGGCTTTGCACTTATAAAATCAAGCAACTCCGTGCATGTTTTTTAGAAGGAAAGATGTGGTCTGGAGAAGGCTTGGGATTTCAATTATCTGTGTTAAACCCAGACACTTTTCCTTTCCTTTTCCTGCTTAGGTAGTTGCTAATTAACTCTTGCTGTATTGCCTGTCTCAGGGCTCATTACTTATATTGTGTTAGTGATAGGTTCACTGAGATGTCTCAGAATACTTCTGGGATAGCAAACAGCTGGAGTGCAATCAGAATTCACTTTACAGGATATATTCTGATTTACACTGGCTTACATGATCCAGTCAGCTGTGAGGAGGAGAAAAAAAATGTGGAAATCTTACAGAAAAGCTCTGTGTAGGGCAGGAGGTGAAACTATCAGAAGACAATTCCCCTGCCTCTCTCCTGCTCCATAAAATAGTCTGCACAGATAGAAAGGGAGCATAGGTCATAGGTCTATGGGGGGAGAGGCAGGTGACAAACTGCCCTGTTTTCCCTCTCTTGTTTGAATTCTGTAATTAAAAACAGACATAAACATGATTATAAATGCTGCTTAAAGCAATATTAAATCATTGTATGTGTTATGTGGTCCTCAGAGGAGGGCACAATGACAGCAGTCAATGGTAACACAACCAAATCTCAACTATTCTTCCACAGTTGAGGTTGGAGCCTTGACTGAGATTGAGGGAAAAACACCCTCCAACCCCAGCTCGGCAGAGATCTGTAGTGTTAGGGCCAGGATTTCTGTAAGATTCTAAGACCTGGTGGCTTCCCTCTCATCTCACCCCTCCTCCTTCTTCTTTCGGATCTTGCTGCTCTGCATCCTGGGCAGTCTTGCAGGGGGAAATGCATTTTAATGGCTTCCTTTGAAAAACAATAGTTCTTGAATTAATGGTCACCATTTCATGTATTTTTGCAATGAAAGGAACCTCCCACATAAATCTTGTTTCTGAGTTGTGCCAGTATTTGTCTTGAATAAAACTATTTGTAACTTTATTGGTGAAGACCTGTTACAATGCTAGCATTTCTCAAAGGGGGAGTAGTGGGGAGCAAGGGGAAGTCTTGGAATACTACAGTGTAAAGACCGTGATCTTGCAAGGGCTTGAGCATATTGCAACTTTACACACAAGTATTCCCATTGACTTCAATAGGACTACTCATTGTGAATAACGTTATGCATGTGCATAAGTGTTTGCAGGATTGGGGCCTAGGATAGGAGAGAGCATCTCAGAACAAGATCAATAAAACCCTTAGTTAATTCTGTGATAATCTCATTTTATTCTTGTTAAAATCCTATTTCAGTCTTTCAATCATTGCATCATTTGCTTCTTGTTCAAGCAAAACTGTAAAACTATTTTTAATCCTGTGAAAAGCTAGATCTCGGCAGCTGTTCAAAAACAAATGCAAGAGTTCAGTTTCTGTTCAACTATGAATACCAGTGGTTAAGTTAGTTGCTCATTGTTCACCAAAGATGGAAAGTGTCATATAAGGGCTAAATTGCTAGTATTTTACTATTACCTCAAAAGTAAACTTAACAAAATTGTGTATATTTTAGTTCTATAAATATCAAAAGCTTTTAGAAACTGGAAAGAAGGACAAAGGACCTTAAAAATGTAAGGAAGACCTGGTTTCAATACTTAGCTGTGCCACAGACTTCCTATGTGATCTTGGGAAAGTCGCTTATGTTCCTCAAAGGTGTTTCAATGATTTCAAGGGGAGTTAAATACATAAATACCATTGGGTCTTAGTCTTCAAATGCAATGAATGTTTAAAAAAGTGCAAAGAGATCCTCTAATGAAACTTCCCAAATATTTACTATTATAGCCACTGGCTGTTCACCATGAAAATCAATAAAAATATCATCTGTTTTAAACTCTGCACTTTACCAGATCTGAATAATTGGGTGAAGTTGTAGAGTTAAAACACTTTGGATCTCTTAAATGCTTGGGCTTTATGCTGAGCAATATAATTTGCCTCTCACATTTACCTGGATGATACTGTGAGAGTTTCTTTATTACTGTATCATCGTTTATAGCTGGTTGATTGCCTTCCATTTCTTCATACTCTGAAACTGGTGATCAGACTAGAAAAGTATCTCCAATATTTTGGACAAGGGCTCTCTCTTCTTGGTCACCTGGTTTTGAAAAGAGGACTGTGATTTACAGAGGAGGGTGAAAAAGGGAAAATGTTTTCCTTGTCTTGCTTTTGAAATCACTGAAAAGCAATTCTGGAACATGACAGGTGATTAAAAATGCTTTACTATGAGCTACTCAATCATGTCAGAGCCATTGATCTAGCTTTCACTGCAGTGATATTCTATTTTTCTGCTCTTGCATAAGGGTTTCTCTCTGCAATAGGATAACTTGCATTGAGCATTCATTCCGTGGTTTTTCAGAAATCTTATGACATGTTGGAGTTGCATAATGATGCCTTAAATATGTACCTTTTACAGTCTGACTAATGCAGAAGTGTCCTGATGGGACTGAATCTCTTTCAAACCATGCCAACATTTACATGCTAAAAAGGAAGTATCCTACAGATGAATAGTATGTTGAATATAACATGATGAATAGTATGAATAGTATGTTGAATATAACATTTGTTATCTGAATAGCACATGTACACACACTTGGCAACAGTGAATAACTGGGGAGCTCTGTGCTGATTTCTTTCTTGGACTTCTAGACTGGCACTGGAAGTCTCTATAACTCATTAAATTTGTTTTCTTCATTTTCTATGCCTCATTCAATTTTGTGTACCTTATTTGGGGTTTGGGATATGCACTTTATAGCCTCTTCCAGTAACTCTGCATGTTGGCTTAGTATCTAGAAGATAAGACTCTTTTCTCTCTGCTTATAGAAACATGCAAACTTCTTTCTGTCCTACAGAGATGACCCCAGTTTTTCAAGCAGAAAAAATGTGTGAACACTTCTGCCCTACAACTGTTATACAATTGAAAAGAGTCTGTGCTGCATTCTCTGCTCACCAACAAAATATTTTAACTATGATCCCATGAGAAAAAAAAAAAAGGTCCCATAATGTTTAAGTTTCTAGGTGTTTAGCAGCTCAAAAGTCTTTGACTGTCATTTCAAATGGTTGTAATTGCTGTGTCACACAGCTGATCCACCCTTCATTCATTATGTTTGCCCAATGTGTTTTCAAAATATCACTTTTTTAGCATCTGGACAATGTTTTCTGACACCAGTTAATTGATTCCACTTATCATTATGTGAAGAAGGATGACTTGGTAGCAATTTTGCAGTTCAAATGACAAGGAAATGTATTTTTTAAATAGTTTACAAAGGGAAGGAAAGTGAGGAAAAGCAAAAGAAAAGGAATGAAATATGGGGCACTAAGAAACTGGTTGAGGTGAAAGTGGTAGAAAAGGCAGAATCCATAGAGAAGATGAGTTAGAGAAGGAATGAAGTTATAAAGGAAATAATACCTACTTGAAACATTGTACATTAATTTATGTGATCTTGATATGCATGTTTTGAGTTTGAGCAAGACAACCTCACCTCCTGTTAGCTCAGTGTCCCCATCTATAAAAATGGGAATAATATTTACCTTACAGGAGGGTTGAGAGGATTTATTAATTGTTTATAAAGTTCTTTGAGATCCTTAAATATGAGTTTAATACAGAAATTAAACTTAGTGTACATTACCAATCAGCAACATCTGTCATTGTAGCACTTATTTCTCAGGCTCATGCTTCCCTAGAAGCTTCTTGGCTGTCTTGATATTTACTTTTTATACAAGACCTGATACAAAAAGTAGTTTCTGGGATCTTTTATTTTTATGTGCATACATTTACTTCAAAGGCTTAGTTTGCATGATTTAAGGTTAAATGTATTTATGTTACAGACTGTGTATTAAGCAACATAGCCCTGATATATAAACTATACATATGGGCCTAAAAGCAAGATAAATCCATTGTTAATATCAAACTAACTTCAACTTGCTTGAGATGTTAAATATTGTGTTTCATATTACAATGCTACCTCACCTATTGTACGCAGAGAGCCCATTTCTACCCTGCAATTCAGAAATCAGTGTAATATTTGACCCTGAACCCCTAACACCATGTTCTGACCATGATTGGGTAAAGGCATAAATAACTGTCAATTATTACTAAAGCATTAAGACAATCCACCTGTATTTTATTGATCCATTAATATATGTCTGAAGCGGCTGAATATACTTGGCTTGTGGCCTTGTGCCTTGCATGTGCTAATGGACAGTAGGTATTACTGGACAAATAAAACACACCCTGTTGTATCTTACTGCCATAGCAACTTCAGTGTAAGTAATGTATAGTGCCTAGTTAGAAAGTGTTTTAATTCTGAACTTCCGTCTTACTGAAACAATTTTAGGGTGTAATTTGTTTATCTTTCATTGCAGAGTTAATCAATTAAGGAAGTTGTGAGACTATAAGATGATATAATATGCTAGCATGTGTATTTGTAAGGTCTTTTAAAAATGTAGATTTTTACTTAATACACAATATTGGTTCCTTTCAACTTGTTATAATTGGTAATAGCTATATGTAAATCCATATTTGACTCCTTATGGCATTATAAGCTATCATGTTCATCTGAAAGATGGAGAGTATTTAAAAGAATTTTTGACCAAAATAATAGGTATTGAATCCATATTGCTTTATTCCACGGTAAGGAGTATATGATATATCAGGGGTGGGCAAATTTTTTGGCCTGAAGACCACAACTGGATATGGAAATTGTAAGGTGGGCCATGACTGATCATGAAATTGGGGTAGGGTGTGGGGGTGAGGGCTCTGGCTGGGGATGAGGGGTTGCGGGTGCAGGAGGGTGCTGTGGACTGGGACCGAGGAATTGAGAAGAAAGGAAGGGAATCAGGGCTGGGGCAGGGGGTTGGGGTGCAGGAAGGGTTCAGGGGTGCAGGCTGTGGGTGGCGCTTACCTTAAGCAGCTCCAAGAAGCAGCAGCATGTCCCCGCTTTTACATGGAGGCGTGGCCAGGCAGCTCTGCACACCACCGTGTTCGCAGGCGCTGCACCTGCAGCTCACTCATAGGCCATGGTTCCTGGCCAATGGGTGCTGCAGGGGCAGCGTGAGGAGCCCCTTGGCTGGCCCTATGAATAGGAGCCAGAGGGGAAACATGCCACTGCTTTTGGGAGCTGTATGGAGTGGGGCAAGCCCCCCCCCCTGGCTGGAGGACTGGAGCAGGGCAAGCCCCAGACTCCACTCCCTGGCGGGAACTCAAGGGTCAGATTAAAACATCTGGAGGGCCGAATGTGGCCCCTGGGCTGTAGTTTGCCCACCCCTGTGATATATAAATAGATGTTTATGAACTTATGATATTATAAGTGATGTATTTAGTATGCAATAGAAAATAGGCTACTATACTTACGCTTTACACAATCTTCAACCAATAACTACTCATGTGTTTTAATTAAAAAAATTAAAAGACCAATGAGAAAGAAAGAAAAAAAAAACACCTTAGTATGGATTAGTGGAGTATTTCCCTATATAATTTCACTTTACAAAAGTCATTTTTATTGTTTTATTTGTTTGATATGATGAAAAACCTGAAATCCAAATGTTGATTTTATCTTTTGGGTACTTTTGTAATGATAGAGTGACTATTTGGTAAATGTATTAAAATATCCTCTGGGAATGATACCTTGTCATACCAACTTTATATATATATATAATAAAAACACTGTGCAGTTGGAGGGCTGTAAATGCTTCTTATTGCAATTATCAACATAATCTCAGGTTCCCCCTCTCTGTTTGATGTATTCCACTTTTGTCAGTCGACTTGTGCTTGCATTTAAACCCATTAGGGCAGTTTATGGGTTGTGTATGTGGAGTGCTTAGCACATTGGGCTGGGGCCTCGATGCCCTACTGTGCTAGGACAAAAACAACAAGAAGTCAGGTGCCACCTTAAAGACTTAACAGATTTATTTGGGCATAAGCTTTCCTGGGTAAAAACCCACTTCTTCAGTGCTAGGACACTAGACAGCGGAACAGGAATTGGAATGGGTATGGGAATCAAGGGACATCCACTAGACTAGGAATAGAAAGGAAAGGAAGAAGATGCAGTTGGACTGGAATAAAAATGGAGTAGAATGGACATGAAATAGAACTGAATGGAAAAAAAGGAGTAATGCAATTAGAATGGAATGTACATAGCATGTGGAATGGAACTAAAACAGATTAAAATCAGAATAATGGGAGCAGGTGGGCACAGAGTGAATTTGGGATAAATTAGAAAGGAGCCAAAAATAGCTGGTTAAAACAGACCTGGAGTGGAATAGAACAGAAAAGAGGAGAGCAAAGGTTGGAGTGCGATTGACATCGACCAGGAAGTGAGTATAAAGCAAAAGAATGGCCCTGGAATACCTGGAGCACCCTGGAATGGGGGAAAAGGGAAGTAGAGGGGAAGGAAAACCGCAGTGGAGCTGCACGGGGCCGTGGCATAGCGAGCCAGGGGACTGGCGTGGAGCGCAGCAGGTGAGCCGACAGGGGAAAAAAACAAAAAGAAACTCCTGGAGCTGGAGTGCAAGGGACTGGGCTAAACTGGAGTGGGCAGGAGCCCAAGCGTGGGGAGTGAAGCTGGAACTGCCGGGTACGGGACTCCGCAACTGAGGGCGTGCAGCGCTAGCGGGCGCCCCTATAATAAAGAATCCCTAGGCGAGGCCCGCGGTGGGCGTGTGCGGTTCCAGTGAGGTCAGCGGCGGGCGAGCCAATGAGCGGCGTGTCTGGGAGCTGCCGGAGCCCTGGGTCCCGGCGCGGCGCGGCTCGCCTGCTGAAGGGGGGACGCTGCTGAAGTCGCAGCTCAAGATATTCCGGCACTAGGCAGAACGCCGGCGGCTCCGCGGCGTGGAGGGGCTGCAGCGGGGCGCGCGGGAGAGGAAAGTGAGGGACAGGAGGAGGCGCTGCCGGCCACAGGTGCTGCTGCTGCTCCAGCTCTCTGGGCGGTGGGGTGCGAAGTGCCCCTCGAGCAGCGCCGCCCGCAGGGGGATGTACCGGCCGCTTGGTCTCCGCTCCCCGTGGGGAGCCGGCTCCTAGATCGCGCCGGACTCAGCGGGGACCCGCAGGAACTGGGCGCCCTGGCGCTGCGGGGGAGGAGGAGGTCGCTCATCGCAGGCACCTGGGCAGCCAGGTAAGCGCGGACCGCGCGCGCTCTTGTGCGGAAGCGGCAGCGGAGAGAGCCCGGGCGCGCCGCGCGGGTTGCCCCCCTGGGCGAAAGTTGTTGGTAAAGTCATTTGTGGGGGGAGGAGGAGCGGGGGGCTTTGGGAGGAGGGCACAGGGCAAATCGAGGAAGGAACCGGGGCTTGTCCTGTGGCAGCAGTGGCTGCTGCCGCTCCACCCCCACCCCCACCCCATGGGCCACTGGAGCTGGGGACGAAGCACTTGAGAGGGGAAAAGTGGTGTCGATGTGAGCGCGAGTAGAGCCATAGAAGGGAGCTCCGGGCTTTCCATCACAGTGCTGATGGCTGGGAGGAGGCGTGGGGGTGTTCTCCGAGGGGTGATGGGGGGGGTGGACTAGCTGTTGCTGTTGTTTGCCTTAGAAACTATTCCATCGCCCTCCTGTCCCTGCTGCTCACCCAGTCTGATCCCCCCGGGCAGCGTGTAAGCGCATCCAGTTCCAGGCACTTGCACACCTAAGTCAAGGCGTTGGGGTGGGGGGGAGGGGAAACGTGTCCCTGGGTCTCTCGGAAATATGATTCAAGTGTGGGGCAGAGGTTTTGCCTCGCTTCTGTTGGATACTAAATCCCAAAGGTCTGCGGAGGCTGAACTGCATCCCAGTCAGACACCTGGCAAAATCTGGCTAGGAGTTGATTCAGAGCAGTAACGTTTATGTGGGTGCCCCTCTAAAAACGCCTATGCAGAGATGTCAAATTCTCGCTACAAACCCCACGGCAGGGATCTTACTTATGGTGCCCTGTCGGATCCTCGTTAAGTGGCGCCGGTGCGTTTCTGCAGCTTTCCTCCTTTGCAGTACTAACTAAACAGTCACCACTGGCTGTGGAAACGTATAGGTCGAGGTGACCCGCGAATGATGGTGACTAATTCGCTGAGAGGTTATTGTTTGGGGCTTTGAGGACAGCCGCACCCGCCTTTCAAATATCCCCTGTGTCAGAGTCTCTCTCCAGTTGCAGGAGCGCAACCTGTGCGTACAGTGGCAGTGACTGGGTGGTTAGTATATAAATCTTTCAGGGATTTCTGAAGGGTTCAGTCGCACTACGGATTACTCGTGCCGTCTGACATCGTCAGTGGGGAACTGGTCTTTAAATCTTGTTCTCTTCGATGATGATTCTCATTCTACGAATTTTACTTACTCACATTCTGCTTTTTATCCGCGTCTTTTTAAGTCTAGGTTTTCAGGCAAATTAAGTTCCAGGAGATTTGTGAGCAGCGTGTGTTGTGCCAAATATAATATCAACACTGCTAGTGTTTAAAACAGAGCCCGAGTATTTACTTTTAAAAAGTGTAGCTCACCGTGAGAACTGAATAGTATTTAAATCTATGAGCACAGAAACCCAAATATGTTAATATACACTGGGCTATATTGCTCACCGTGCTAGTTTCTCTACTGACAGAAAGAGTTCTCATTGCTTGATATTACTTTGTCTCATTTTCTTTCCCTCTTTTGTAAAGCACAAATCTAAATCGTTATCTGTATTCACCATATATAGAAGTAGCCACAGATCCACAAAATACAACCTCAAATGCTGCTTAAAAATATTTAGTAATGAAAAACTAGAATGGCTGTTCCTGAGTGTTCTGGAGTGTTTTCATTTTGATGTTATCTGTCTTTTACATATTGCTCTGTGATCTCACCCTGTGTCTACCACAGTGCTCATCACTTTAAACATCAAAGGCAGTGAATAATGTGCTGTGGTCTGATTTTGTTTCTATGTTAATTAGACATAATGTTTAGTTTTGCTTAAATTGTGTTGGAACTAAACTACAGTATGAAATATTGATATTTCCATAATGGAAGCCAGTGTTGTAGCTTTCAGAAAAAAATGTGCCTCAGCATTCAAAAATACTGGTTACTCAGACAGTAGCAATTCTTAGTGACATGGAAGTAGTATTTCAGGATTTTCTAATGTGTTTGTACCAAAATGTTTATTTTCTCTTTTTGAAGGGAATATATAAATCTCAATATGAGCTGCTACTTAAGTTTTTTTGGTTACCTTGTAGTTTGTGATCAATATAAAATATAGTTCTTACAGTTCTTGATGTCATTCAATAAAAACACTGCATTTTGACTCGTGTTGTACCATTGTTAACTGTGTAACTTGGATTTTCTTTGAAGAATTTGTCAAGTTGAATTGAAATATTGAAACATTCAAAAAAGGTTAGGAGGATATTAAAATATTATTGGATGATAGTAGCAAACTAACAATATAATCCTGGCAAATACTAATTTAACATATTTGGTTTGCTGCCAGCCTCTGAGGTTTCATCAGTGCAGGTGGCAACTTTTATGTATCCTATTTTGGTTATGTTTTTTAAGTTTAATGCCCTTTGGCACCCCACCCTGAAATTCAGTTTTATGTTCTTTCATATTGGATCAGACTTCGGCAATATTTGGCTGTTGTCTAGTCAAGCTGGTTTTGATTTTGAAGTAAAATATCCTAATTTACCATAGAAAATGTTGTAACATGTACATTCAGAAACATGAATGTATTTTCAGACAGATGAATATTAACTCAGCTCCTTCCAGAATATTTCTTTTGTATAAAATAACATCCAAATGCAATCTGTTGTATTGCATGGAACTGAAATTTCATGTTGTTCTACTGTATAGACAATTTGTTGGAGGTAGAATATGTATTCTACAGTATTATTCCCAGAACCAATCATGATCATACGATGGAAAATTGCAAGCAAAGTGTTAACACATCTGATAAACTTTAATTCTAGGAATAAGTATTGAAGATTTCATTCACCTTGGGCAATACTTCCAAGCTGATAAACTTTCCATCTATGGAACTCTTTTCTAGTTTTAAAGAAACAATTGTAACTTTAGAAGCATTCTGGCTCCCTTTAATTACAACTGAATATTTCGTTCTAGCCTGATATGTTATAAGTATCAGCAGAACCAAACTTGAGACCTGATCCTGAAATGATTATTCAGACAAAATTTTTAGTGATGAAAATTGAAGTTTCACGGGAATAACTATTATATGGTTGAGACCTTTATGCTCAATGTTCTCAGATTGTGGTGTGTGGAGATTTGGTGGCTAGTAGTGCATTTGCTGAATAGAACTAAATAGAAATGATGTTATGTGATTGTTAATGTGAGGGAAGGTGGTCTAAAAGGCAACTATATTGAGATGTGGTTGACTTTCTAAAAAGAGCTTCAGAACCCCATCACTAGATCCAGTGACCTGATTGGCTTTAAGACCATGACTTCTAAGAAATAATGACCCATTTGCAATAAAGATGGCTTGCGTTCTGAGCAGATTACTTAAGGATGAGATTAGTGATCTGTGAGGCATATAATTGTGATAGAGACCCTAATCTCTGTGTGTAAATAAACTGATGCTATCTTTAATTATATAATTTAATTAAAATGGTACCTTGCTATTTGTTACTGCTGCTACCAGTGATATTAGTAATAATCTTTTAGCCAGTGAATAGTGTATAATGTGTTCATGCTTAAAATAGGGAGCAATTTGAATAAGAAAAACAGTTCTTGAATGGTGTATCATTCTACCACCACAGGTATCTCAAATATAGCCATGTTTTCATGAATTTCCATCAGCATAAGACTTTTGAATATATGATACATATACACAGCCATTCTGTAAACTTTATAATCATGAAGTGAAATACTAAAACACTGCCTGTAGCTTATAGCTGTGCAAGTTTTTCTAAACATCTCTGCTAATTTTATTCCTGACTTGATCTATCCAATATTGTTTTCTGTTCTGTTTAAAATTGTTGGTTGTATCAAACTGTATGGTGGTTGTGCTGTGGACCAGGGTCCAGCGAAGTGTTTAATGATCTTATTCTACTTTAACTGAAAAAGAGTGTTTCAACAAAGGGACTAGAATAGAGAGGTTAGCCCTACCTCTCTATATGCTGAGTAATAATACTATATATAATAAGCTCTACACATTCTGAGTATTATAGAACATAAACTGAAATAAGTGATTTATTTATGTATAGTAGGAGTTATGTATGCCACACTTACAGGAGCATAGACTACTCTAGTATGATTTTTTTTTAATAGAGAGGAAAAAGAAATGCATCAATTTTAATTGCTTTTTTGGACGCAATTATGGATTGCAGATTCTGTAAGTGGAGGGTCAGACTATGCCCTACTGAGCAGAAACAACTTTTCTCCCAAAATAGCCAGGTGTATGAAAATGAGGAGGGGTGACATTGTATCACCCAGTCATTCTGAGTTTGTTGATTCATGGTGTCAGGGAGGTGGCACTAATTGGTGTAAAAGAGGGTGAGTGATGACTTTGCTTGTTTTACGTTTAAATTTGAAGGGGGGAGAGAAGCTATATAGTTTCAATTTTGGTAGTGATAATAATATAGAGTAGAAAATTTAAATATTTAATCACTAGGAAAATAAAGGGAGTTTAGTTCTCATTTAAGTAAAATCCTCAATGCAGTCTTATCTACAGAATCACTGCTATTACTTTCATAATATAGATATTTTTTATGGGCACAAATTTTAATGCTAACAGGAAATTGTCACTGATTAATGGATTTAATAGAGGCCCAACCGTGTAAGCAAAGTGCCAGGAGTAGTTCTTGGAAGCAGGCATAGTTTCACTGAATAGATTAATGAGATTATGCCTGGTAGCAAGTGTTTCTTGGACTGGGCCCTGACAGACAGATTTTTAAATGTATATAGAATCCAAAAGATGCAGATAAGCACCTTGTGGGTTTTTCGAAAGCACCTTAGCATCTAAATCCTATTAATTGATTGCCTTTACAATGTCTTACTTGAGTAGCAGGTGTTTAGCACTGTTGAAGGGGTTTTTGTGCTTCATTTTCAAAAGCCATGGGAAAGCGGGCAGGTTCTACGGGAATAATCTCATTAAAGAGTCACTGCTGGTATTTCCACCACATAATTCTGATGAGGAGGCAAGGTTCCCCACTCTGCCTACAGATAATTGTCTAATCTCAGGATCTGCATTAGACTGGGGCATTCTGTGCAGAGGACCTGTCCCTCTCAGTTGTCTCTGGCTCCCTGTGTAGGCCCTCTACTACTCTGGAACCTGGCATCATAACTGCTATCAACGACTTTGCATTGGCCCCTGGAGCCTTGGGGTGGTCTAGGAAGAATTTTTACAGATTGGGTCTGCAGAGCCAGAGAGTAGACAGTATGCCACCTCCTTGTCTTGCAGTCTCCCTACATATATGTCTCCTATCCTGCTTAGTCTTTATCCCAAACCATGTAGAGAGAGAGTTCTGCAAGGTTGTGGTTGTGGTATGGGAAGGTACAATGGAGGTGACAGCATCTTCTCTTACACATGAAGAGCTCAGGAGGGAGAGATCCACCAGTACAGGACTTTGCCTTTTCCTCACATGAAGATGTTAGGCAGTGATTCTCAGCCAGTGATCTGAGGCTCCCTGGGGGGGGTCATGAGCAGGTTTCAGAGGCTCTGCCAAGCAGGGCCAGTGTTAGACTTCCTGTGGACCAGGGCACACATGGGGCTGAACCTGAGGCTCCAAGGCCTGCCACTCTGGGCTGCCTCTGTGGTATGGGGCCCAGGCAGTTGCTCTGCTTTCTACCCCCTAATGCTGGCCCTGGATTTTAGATGCAAAAAACCCAAATGTTGTGGCACATATGGGCTGTGGAGTTTTTATAGCATGTTTGCGGGGAGGGGCTCAGAACACCTTATCTAAGGAGTATGATCTAGCTCAGGAATTAACCTTAAAATTCCTGAAAGCAAATATATCTGCTGCATTGATGACTCTTTTGACAATTTAATGTATAAGTCCTCATAAGTCATTCCCAATTTCAACCCCAGCTTCTGAAACAATCCCACTTAACATTTTTAAAATCTTACCAACTCTTTTGGGATTTATTATTCTGTTTTAAAAATACAGGGTTTTACTTAAGTGGATGGAGAAATAAACAATTTGGAATCATATTATTCTTTATTGAATTACAGGCTTTGAAACATCAGAACAAACTGGGTGCAGAGAAGGGGGAAGAGCTTAAAATTCAAAATACTCCAGATAACTTTTAATAGAATTACCACAGAAAAGATCATTGTAGTCATGCATTATAGTATGGTACTTGCAGTTTTGATAGATTCAAATACACATTAATTCCATACTCTGTTTTAGTTTTTAAATTTCACATGTATTTATGATCATTTTTTGTAAAACAAACACGTCTTATTAGGATTTTGTTTTATCTGACCTTAAGAGAGGTAGATGGATTGAGGTACAAGCTGATGTGTGGGGATGTTAGTATTTAATTGTGTGCTACTGCTTGTTGGAAGGAGTGATTAGAATGTATTGTATTTTGGTTTTGCAATTTTAACTAATTTGCAGGGCATTCAGAGCTTGCCCATGGGTGCTTTTTATTTATTCTAAATTGTAAGTAAATAATGAATGTCTGCCATCCAATGTTACACCTGAGACACTATGTTTTGATGTTACAGGTTCTGCAGCATGTGGTTCATACTTGTTGGACCTTTCATTAATTATAAAATGCTCAGAGAGCAAGTATAATGTACATAGGTGTTTTCTGAGCTTGCTTGATGGTGTGAGAGTAATAGCCTAGGTTGCAACCTTGCAAACACTTTACTCAAGTGTTTGTAAGATTGCCAGTAGCTCTAACCCTGGAAAATAAACAGTCCTCTTGGCTATTGCCCAGTACAACAAAGAGAGGGATATGAGGGTAATATGTGACTTCAGGTTATCTGTTTTTCTAAAAGTAAAAGCCTATTTGAAACTATAGGGCTCCCCTCCCATATTACCACCCCCCCCCCCCCCCAAAAAACCTTAAAAAAAAAAAAAATTCATCAGGATCCCTATCTATCTCTAACCCTCATCAAAAGAATATCTGTAAATATATTGAGAGAGTGTACTCTTATTCTGCTCTCGCAGAACCTGAGACACGGTAGAAGACATATTTTACCTTGCAATCATAATTTTTATCTTTGGGCATTAAGGCATCAACTCTCTTTTGCCAGACTGTTAATGAATTAAATATGATTTTTGATGACACAGCCTTGATCCTACAAACAGATGCCCTAGCATGGACCTCCCTGCCCCTGAGTGCAGTCTCATTTTCTTTTTGAGCAGAAGTGTTTAGCTACCTTTTCATGCTTCTGTAGTAAAAAATCCATTGCTCTGAAACTCTGCTCTTTCTACATTCCCACTTTATTTGTGTTTTCTATTGCTGTTTTTTATTGTTTTCATCAGTACAAACTATTGAAACAGCAAAAAATCCAACCCTATTGACTATTCAAAGACTATGAAACTCGCATTCTATACTAAGTGAAATAAGGCAGATACTCAAATAGAAACTCATCAAAACTCAAGAATAACAGAATTTGAAAAAAAGGCTTCAGAAGTCTGTATCTTTTTAAACATCCTCAATCAATATCCCTTCCCGCTGATGTTTAAATGCAGAGCCATAGCCAAGAGATTACTATATATTCTTTCCCTGGCACAGAGTTGGGAGGCAGAGACTCTCCTCATCCTGTGAAACAGATTATGGACCTTGCCTCCAATCCAGGAGGTTAGTTTGTATTATCTCCTTTCTGGGAATCCTTTGCAAGATTGGATTGGATGATCTGTTTCCCTACTCTGCCTCCAGTATTGACTCTGGAGCTGTGGAAACCCTTTGTGGAGTCCAGGAAAAATTGGCAGTAAGTGAATCTGACACATGGAGTCTGCAGCAGACTCTTCTTTATCTCAGTGCTGGCTGACTGCCAGCTCCTCACTCTACTCTCCCTATCTTAATAAACAGCGGAAAGAGGTACTAAGGGACAGCACCTTCATTCATGGCAGCATCCTTTAGTGTAAGGCAGATGTGTGGGACACATATGCAAGGAGTGTGGAAGAAGGCAGAATGTTAGGAAGAGGGGTAACTGGCTATGGGAATATTGAAGAATTGCGTGTTCTGGGTATTGTGGTTGACTGAAGATACTTAGATGCTAAATGGTTGTGGGGGAAGGGGTGACAGTGGTTCAAAGGACTTACTGGTATGTCGGAGTCCTGAGCGGGGTGTGGCCTCAGTGGGAAGAGGCAGGCCCTTTCAAGATTTAAAGGCCCTGGAGCTCCGGCTGTGTCTGGGAGCCCCAGGGCCTTTAAATCACCCCGGAGCTACCAGCTGTAGAGGTGGCTGGGAGCCCGGGGGCTCCCCACAGTGGCCAGAGCCCCAGGCCCTTTAAATCACAGTCGGAGAAGCTGGTCCGGCATGGCTTACCGGCCCGTATCAGCTTACTTTCACCTCTGTTTGGGGGTGAAATACTATAGGGTACTATTGGGAGTGGGAAAGCAGAGAGGGCTATGGGCAGAGAGAGCATAAAGTGCAAGAAAAGACTTCCCAGGGCTAAAAGTGAGAAGTTTAGCCCAAAGGGTAAAGGGGAGACCTAAAGGGCATTTGGTGGGGATAGAAGGGAAACAGTACCTTAGGGGAGATATGTAGATATGGAGTAGGAGAGGCGGGGTGAGCAGGGTCAGGAGGACACTGGCTGCTGAGGGAGGAAGAAATGAGGAGATGTAGGGGAGGAAGTGAGGGAAACAGGGATGGGCAACCTATGGCATGCGTGCCAAAGACAGCACACCAACCAATTTTTTTTTTAATTTTTTTTTTGGCACGCTGCTGCCTGCCGGGATCCCAGCAGCCTGTCATTAAAAATCCTGCCCAGCCTGGCCTGCTGTTCTCCACCCTCCGCCCCCCCCGCCCCTCCTGTGGGGGCAAGGGGCAGAAGCTTGGTCCTAACGGCTCCCTTGCCTCTGCCTGCAGTGTGCTGGGTTCCTGTCCCTCCTCCTCCTCCTCTCCTCTCCCTCCCTGCCGGCCAATCAGCTGATGGCCTTTGCGAGGGCGGGGGTGGTGGAGGAGCGGAGTCAGCGTGCTCGCTGTTCCCGGTGGAGAAGGGGAAGGCTGTGTGTGTGTGTGTGTGTGTGTATCGGGGCATATCCCCTTCAGCTCCCTGCTGTGAGCACCCCATGACCCCAGCTCACACCCTCAGCCCTCTGCCCTGACCCCCCACAACCCAGCTCTCTGCCCTGAGCTCTGTAGGCCTCTGCCCTGAGCCCGACCCCCCTCACACACACCCAGCCCTCTGCCCTGACTCTTGCACCCCCCCACATACCCAGCCCCCCCATGCACCCTTCATATCCTGACTCTGGCACCCCCCCCCACATCCCCATCCCCACCCTGAGCACCAAACGGGAGCTCCTGCACCCCCCCCCCCACACACACATTCCCACCTGCACCTCTCGCATCAAATGGAAGCTGCCTAGGTAAGCGCTCCACACCCAAACCTCCTGCCCCAACGCTGAGCCCCCTACCTTATTCTAGCTCCTGGCTAGACCCTACACCTCAACCCCTAGCCTGCTCCTTCACTCCCAGCCCTGTTCTCAGTGCACTCCCACCTTCAACTCAGTGCAGAGAGAGAGGCCAGGCCAGGCCCCTAAACTTGTGGTTTATCATCAGTAGAGACAAACATTTAAAATGAAAAACACCTGAATTGTATTGAGGAATATTCACACAACATAAGAAGTGACTTGACAACTCTTCTGAATGTTTCCCCTCTGATAGTCTACTATAGCAAACTCAGTAACAGCCACGGCTGGCTCCAGGGTTTTTGCAGCCCCAAGTAGCGAGGAGAAAAAAAAAAAAAGCTGCGATCGCAGTTGGCAGCACTTTGGCGGCAGCTCCACTGCACCACTTTCTTTTTTGGCAGCACTTCGGTGGCAGGTTCTTCCCTCTGAGAGGGACCAAGGGACCTACTGTCGAAGAGACGGATGTGCCGCCCCTTCCCCTTGGCCGCCCCAAGCACCTGCTTGCTGCGCTGGTGCCTGGAGCCGGCCCTGGTAACAGCAAGGTTATTACTTCTCAGCCCTCAAAACTCAATCCATTCCAGCTATCAGTTAAGATTAACCCCCATCCTACTAAAGGGGTAGGCTCAGCCTATCAGATCTTGAAGAAATAACCCAACCAGCTCATTTATACATAGAGCCCTGCATGGATACATAATTTGTATCCACATCTGATCTGCAATCCCAAATATGGTCTGTGGATATCTGCAGATTTGCAGGGCTCTATCTCTACAGTCAAAGTACATTACTAAAGGCTGCACTGAAGTTAACCACTGACATCCAGATTTTTTTGGCAGGAGGTATGAAATTTCATAACTAGCTTCAGTGAAATACTTACTGACAAACTTTTCCAGAAACATTGCAAATCGAAAGAGGGAGATTAAGTATATTTAACTATATTGCATGCCTTACTAGTCAAAACCTACCTGGCTTCCACTATAACTTTCTTTAGACTACAGGATTGCTAAATCATGAGTCCATTTTATAACCAAGGATTGCTTCCTGATCCAATGTTCACACAATGCTTTTGTGAGGAAATATCTAATGTTTTTGCTTTCAGAGTGCACTGTGCATCTGAAAGCATGCTGCTGGGGACAAACAGCTCAAAAGTATAGCCATGCTTTTGGATGTGCCATGTTCCTTATTGGATGGTTTTCAAACCAGCAATGTGGAAACCTCTTTCTAACATTAGCATGCATACCTTTATTGTGTCTCATTTATTCTTATGAATGGCACCAAGAAATGAGATATTTTATGATTAGAGGATGGCAGGTAATTGGCAGCAACCATGTGCTATACCACAGACTTGCAAGGGACATCCCAGCAGTGGATATGTTTGCTTTATTGATCATACTATTTAAGTAAATAGTAACTCTTCATTGATTCAATATGATGTATGCATAGCATGCTCACTAAATTGTTACGTATTTTTGTTGCAAGTTTCAATTGGCTATTTGAGAAGCCACAAATAATACTTTGCAACAGAGAAGACTATCCAAATTTTATTCAGACTTTTTGGGCACAAGACCATTATGACAGAGGGAATACCATCTGTCCAGAAGTAATATTTTCCATTTCTGGGAATTATTGATAAATGAGAATTATGGAGAACATATGGTCACTATATCTCTAATGCTATGACTGAAAGTGGTATGCTTTGGTCTGACGCTCAAAGGGAAAAGTCAGCTATTGACCGTAGAGAAGTGAGCACTATAACTGTGCAAAGAGCTTTATTCTGGTCAAGCAAAGGTAGGGTATACTTATGACACTTAGGAATTTTTGAAATGATCATAAGAAGAGTCAGAAAAGGAGATCCCAATGGTTTGTTTATTTAAAAAAACAAAAAAATTTTTCATACCACGTGGAATAGAGTTGACTAAATTCACAAATAGCTACTGGAGGTCCCAGATGTGTGAGGAGTACCTGCATAAATACCTTTGCAAAATGCTAACAGTGGATATCTCCTAGCTTAGCAACATAGTGAGCAAAGTCATTAAGACAAAAAGACACTTAAGGGTATAAAAAAGGGAGAGGGACCTGACGGAATGAGAGAATTGACAGGCAAGGACTTTAATATAGAGTGATAAAGACTCTTCTAATTTCTTTTCTGCAAAATCAGGGTTTAGCACTACCTTGGCGCAGTGAAGGAGTCTTAGATCTACCTAGGTAAGTTTTTTTTGTAGCATTTAATTTTGAGTTTCTCCATCTTTTTTGTTTGATAATTATTGAAAATTTTCTTGGGTCTTAGACTGTTTCTGGAATCATACACCATAGTCCAGTCTTAGAGATGACAATAATTTTGGTTCTCTGGTAAACGTGAAACTGATACCTGACCTGGGGCACATAGTCCCATAGCTATTACCTACAGTCTGGTTAAGTCTACAAGATGGATGAGAAAAGCCTGGAGACCACAAAGGGTGAGAGGACTAGGGAAATGAAGGAAACAAACATGCTGTGGTAAGGTAGAGGTCTGCTTTACATTTAAAACTAACTCCCACCCCTTCCCAAAATCCCACACCTGAATGAGAGAAGGGAGCTTTAAGGCAAAAGTCATGTCTCTGTGAGCAATGGCTGGTAAAGAATCATGATGGCTGGTGGAACGGGAATGAGCATGAATAGAGAGAACCATTTGGGGATGATTTGTACGCACACTAGTTAGTGGAAATTGCGGCTCTGTAGTCAATGGCTGGTGATGACTTTGATGGAAAGCAGAAGCTGCTATTCTTGATTTTTCAAGTTTCTTGTTCTTTCAGTGCAATCTTTACTATACTGTCAGTTAGCAGTGGGAGTGTAGAGGATATACCAGAAGAAACAGAGATGAATATTTGACTTGGATGTTTATGTTGTAGATGGATCGTCATAGGTGAGGTGATTATCATCTTTTCCCCTTCAGTGTATGTGTAGATTTCAGTGAATGTACAGAGCATAAAACCTGACCTTTTTTTGATTAAAAATTACTACCACCTCTTTAAAAAAAATCAAATAAACCCAAATCAGCAGTTGATATCAAGTGCTTCTTGGAGAGAACATGTTGATAAGAAATGCATGGAACATATAGAAGAAGCTTTTGGAGATGGACAGGACTGAGAAGGGATTCTTACTTTTACAATAAACATAATTGCTTTTGGGTCAAGTATCAGAGGGGTAGCCATGTTAGTCTGGATCTGTAAAAAGAAACAAAGTACTGTGTCACCTTATAGACTAACAGATGTAGTTAGTCTATATGTACATCTGTTAGTCTATAAGGTGCCACAGGCCTCGTTGTTGATTTTTACATAATTGCTTTTATTATTTATTGAGTGAGTAACATCTTGTTCTTTTGATCCCATCAATGAGATGGTGATGGTGCTTGTTTGCTTTGATAGGTAAACTGGAGAGAGTTTAGAGAAGAGGAAAAATGTATGAACAGGTTTGGAAACTAAGGCTGGGCTGGTTGGGGGGGGGAGGGGGATGGAAAATTAGGCTTCTTCAGTTTTGAGGAAAAATTACATATGAGAAGCCACAAGACAGATGTAGAAATCTCCATCCATCTGAAGCTCTTAAGGGGTGATACTCTGTCCTACAGAGTGTATAGGACCTGAAGCTTTTCTCTGCAAACACTTAAAACCTGGAGACGTTCAGTCCAAGCAACATCTATTGGTTTTCCTGCCCCACCCTACAATATCTTATCCCTGTTACATCTGTGGATAGTCTATGTTGTACTGAGGTCCAATAAAGATCAAGGTTACTTATCCACATGGTCTCAAGCACAAAGCTATTTCCCAATGTTCCTTGAAGACCTGATCCAAAACCCACTGTAGTCAATTATTCTTTCTTTGATTTCAACAGGCTTTGGCTCAGACCCTAAAGACTACTAGTTCTAAGACATTAAATTACTTTGGCTACTTTTAAAATTATTCAAATCCATATTTGCAGTACTGTGCATATTATGGTAATGAAACATCACATAAACTGTATTTATTCAAAACACAACCTAAACCATCCATCAGAAAAAAGATATTTACAAGCAACTAATAAAAGCGTTTTAAAGCTGTTTAGTTTTCTCATTTGGAAATATGCCTAAAAATAATCATTAATGTAAAACATTTTATACCATGAGAATAATGTAAGGCTTTCACTGGCATATTAGGCTTTCATGTTTAAAAAAACCCTCAAGATTAGGTTATGAGTATAACGTAGTGATGTAGGAATGACAGTTAAGCATGTGTTTAACAGTGTGTAATAGGGTGGCTTGTCTCTTTTAGGGACCAGGGAGTCTGGGGCCAGACAGCCTTGTTCCATTATCAGATCCAGCTGGGAAGGAGTCTGAAGAGCTTTATAAAGGGTGGCAAGAGCACAGTTTAGAGAGTTCTAAAAGGGAGATGGGCTCCTACTATCATTCCTGAAGCATGGGGCTTGAAAGAAAGGATTTGTCCTGCATTCTGCACTGAAAGAGGCAAGTTTCTCTGGGAAGTATAGCCCAGGCTGGGTAAAGAAACTATCTTTGGTTTTAATATCTTGCTTAAGTATTATGTTTGAAGAATAAAATTGCGTCTAGAAAGTGTCTTGGGCATGGCAGGGAGTCCTTACTGGGAGGACTCACTGCCATGAGGGAAAACTGAGGCAGCAGCTAGCCTGAAGCAAGAGAAGGTAAGGCAGCCCGGCTACAATGTGCTTTCCTGAATCAGGGTCAAAATCAATACACAATATAGTATTCACACTCATTGTGTTCACTTCATGTTTAAATTAAAACACGTAACATGGGGCAATTAGGGACATATTCAAAACATTTTGTATTAAATCTGCCATCAAGAAATGTGAAAGAATAAAATGTAACAAAACCTCAAGAAATAAAGTGTTTGGTCACATCAAATCTGACTCTGTGCACAAAGTGACTCAGCTAGAGAGAGTTGTTTGGAACATTCAGTGACTGATCCTCAGCTGGTGTAAATTTTCATAGTTCCATTGACTTCAGTGGAGCTATGACCATTTATATCAGCAGGGAATTTGTTCCTCCAAACTAAAATATGAGCATTTCTGAGTCATTGGAATTGACAGACTGGCTGAAATCAAGCATGGACTTAAGCCACTCTTGAATCATGAACACAATCAGGTCCAACTTTTTGTGGCACCCAAAAGAGAAGAAGGATGCATACAAGGCGGCTAAGGTCCCAGTCTTCCAACTAGATCCATGTAGATGATTTGGTTTGGTAACTTAGATGTTAGTGAAGTTTTTCAATTTTAACTTAAAAACCAAAAATCCTTCCCCTCTCCCTGCCCTACACACACACTTCCCATCATAGCTCCAAAATAAGATAAACCAGTTTCAAGTAGGAGTTGACATTGTTCATATATGCTATGTCCAAGAAGAAAACTTCTTGAAATGAAACATGTAGCTTGCTGTGTGTCTTCTGAAACTACTAAATTAAAGTCTAATAGCTAATGACAAACCAGTATTGCTATGCACAGATGTTGAGCTTATTGTCAATCAGTGTTTGAAACTTTTCTGTAATATAGTGAGTCATACAGTTACTACTATGTCTTTTTTTTTTTTTTTTTTTCACCATCTTATCAAGTAATCTCCCTTGATACACTTTGGTATAACTTATTATCTGCATGACAATGGGGAGTCAGTGAGATTTATTGCCACATACATGATTTCTGGTACTGTTTTTCATCTTTCTGCCAATAACACTAATATTTACTATTTGGAAGATTCACATGGTTCATGTTGTCCTCCTTCCCTCCCTCCTGCCCCTTTGGAACATTATTTATTATTTACAGTTTCATTAATATTAGGCTTCTGTGGAGATTATAGTTTCAATTTTTCCTATATTTCTGTACCAGCCTCCTTTTAAAATAAAGTTGTAAGATTCTTCTTTGATGTGATAAACCTACTGAGATAAATAAAAATGTATTTGCATGGTGTATTGATTTATATGGTGAAAACCTTTTGTCATGGATTAACATACTTTTGTGTGGTTTGCATGACTTTGAGATTGCATAATTTTTTCACTTAAATGAGATGATACAATGCTGTAAGCCATACACTTCCTAGTAGGAAGTTTGGGCGTGCTGAAACACTTAACTTCAAAGTTATTTAGTTGTATTCTTCAAAATTCTTGATAAGAAACTATGGTTGATCTCTATTTCATTTCTTATCTGTTATTTAGTAGTTGTTTGTTTACTGTTAACTATTATTTTTATACATATTATCTGGGAGATACCTATAGTGTAAAGTTCCACTGGGATGTTAATTCATTTTAACTGTTTAGCACCAGATTCTGCTCCCACTGAAGTCCAGTGTAAAACTTATTGATTTCAGAGGAAGGATTGAGCACACAGAATTAATGTTATCCTGATTCTACAAGTAAGTGTGTGTGTGTATGTGTGTGTGTATGCACCAAACTGCATGAAGGATGAAGGCCCAAGCTTGTGTTAGTGGTTTATTACTGGGAATATCCAAAGTACTGTACCTTTAATATTGCTTCTGCATTATTCCTTGAACAAAATATCCATAGAAATACTTTCATGAGAAATTTACAAAGTACATTTTAAGTAGCTTGAGCTATTTTTTTTTAATCTGAATTTGAATATTAGAAACATTCAAGTGTCTTATTTTTTAATTTGTGGGGAAAACAATTTTAAATTGTAGATGAAGGTGGTATCAGGTTTGAGGATTTGTGTGGGGGGGGGGGGGAACAAAAAACCTAGATACGAACTTCCTTTACTTACTGTCTTCTGCAAATTGACATCCTAAAGTTATATTCAGGAACTATGATACATGAATGTGTAGATTTTAAATTAGAGGCTCTATCCAGATAATGTGTAGGTTTTTTTTTTTTTAAAAAAAAAATCTGTCAATAATGCCTTCATTTTTGTCAAATGGAAATCATTTTAAAGATCTGAGGTGAAGTCCCAGCCACCATTGAGGTTGATAATAGTTCGGCCATTAACTTCAGCAGCATCAAGATTTCATCCTGATCCATGTTCCAGCATTTCTGCTGTTTGCTTTACTTTTTAAACTTCATTTAGGCTTGGACAATCAAACCATTCTAGTCAAGTTATTTGCATAACATTGCTTTGTTTGGGGTTTTCTGACATTGTGCAGGAATTTTGTTTTTATATGCATCCATATTAAAATACTAATTCAGATTAGGGTTAGGTGAAGTGTTTGGCCTCTACTTGTTTTAATGAAATATACATTTGAAGCTTAGAAATGCTTGACCAATGTCCCTGTATAGTGCTTTTAAATATAAAGTGGCATATGTATACACATATACATACAAACAGACCTTTTTAAAAACTCTCAGTGCAAGTTATAGAAGCTTGTTTTGTTTCCTTTTATCCTAGCAGGGGTGCTGGAACAATTTTTATAGTGAGGGTTCTGACAGCCATTGAACCAAACTGTAAAACCTGTATGTAATAGAAAGCACTTCAAGCCAACATCAGCATCCCCAGCACCCCTAGATCCAGCACCTGTGTATCCTAGTATTCTTAAAACCATTGAAAGGCTTGTCTCTGGTAGCCCTGGCATAACTTGAGGTCTGAGTTTTATACCAATATGGTTAAATTGGTGCAAAAGGTTTTACAGACACTTTTTTATGTCACTAAAACCTGTTCCTCACTGTCTTAAAGTAAGAGTGTCCACAAAGCTTTTTGTACCAGTTTAACTATATCAGTTTTTAAATGAGATAGGCTTACCTGTACTATAAAGTTTCACTAGGATCAACCTAAGTGATAGTTCTCCTAACTAAGAGGAGTGACAGTCCAGAGTCTTCTGAAGATTCCCCCAGCCCTTCATTTGGGGAACCATGAAATCCCCCTTCTGAATTTCCAATCCCAATCTGACCCTACATCCCCTTCCTTCTAAAGGGCTATGTTGTGATACTCATACTATGGATCTGTAGTCTCTCTAAACTTCCTTGTACCAAGGTGGTTTACAAGTCTGGGTCAGCCTCAATGAACCATATAGGGCCTAAGCCAAAAGCATGTTGAAGTCAATGAAAGACTCTCATTGACTTCGGTGAGCTTTGGATCAAGGCCTAAAAACAGTTGAATTTATCCAGGCTGTTGGATGTATTTATACCTGTTTTGAGCTTTTAATGGTTTATCCACTCTTATGAGATATTCTAGAAGGCTCTCAGATAAGCACCTTTTCATGTCAAGAAAGCCAAGTTCCTTCTTGCTAAGTGACACTAAATGTAGCTAGACCAAGTCTGACCATGGATGGCTGTAACAAAATTGATGTTTATTCTTGCAAACTGCATGGAGTATTTTTTTTAACTTATCCCAGGAATAAAGCAAATAATTAGTTGATTGAAGTCTTTACATGAATAATACTAATGAGATTGAGCTGCATTTTTGTCATTCTGGAGCAAATAAATATTAACAATTATGAAATTTCAGTTACTACCAATCCAGAAGTATACATACTCTGCTAGACCTGCCAATTGAATCCTACAGGCATGGTCACAAACCATTTCTGGC
Source organism: Chelonoidis abingdonii (assembly GCF_003597395.2). Taxonomy (NCBI): domain Eukaryota; kingdom Metazoa; phylum Chordata; order Testudines; family Testudinidae; genus Chelonoidis; species Chelonoidis abingdonii. Next base: position 143,060,228 of record NC_133771.1, read on the forward strand.
TCAAGTTTCTCACTATGACATCATAAGCTCTCTTCCCAACCATTAGTTCTGCTTCAGACTTAGCATCAGAGAACTTCATTCTTGCCATACCATCATGAAATCCTCCCTCTCCTCTGCAAAAGGTCTAGTTGGAAAAACTTCATCACTACAATTTAGCTTACTGCAAAACAGTCTACTTGGAGCTCAGGAATTAGAACATGACTTCCCCATAGTGCTGTACTGTGATCCGTGTGAGGGTGATCCACTCTCCCATGCATGGCCAACAGAAGGGCCAATCCTAATAGCTATCTCTGTCAGTCTGTCTCTCTCTCTCTCTGCACCCCCTCTTGTGCAAAATACCTAAAAGGGGCAAGGTGGGGGTGGGGTCATGGCTCTCCCTCCTCTGTATCAGCCTGTGGAGTGGGGCTATCTGCACTATTGTAATGGATGATGCAGAACAAAATACTCATCTCTCACATGTGCTGACCAGTCTGAAGAGAGTGTTTCTCCTGAGGGACAGTCATTCCTGGTACTCCCAGGGGGACAGTGTCCTCCTCTACAAATGGCAGAAATGAGTAGTGGCCCAGGCAGGAAGCTTATTACTCCTGTCTAACAGACTACCCTCACTTCCTGGGGTGAAATTTTAAACTGATGGCAGATTTTTGTGGTGTGATTACTGGATGTTTTAGAACCTGCTTCTGCCTTCATATTTGAGCCCCATTGAGATCAGCTGGAATACTTGAATCTCAGGGACCCCACCTCTGGTATTTCCTTTCTTCCTTTGCCTATCATAACATGAGTCTGACCTTCTACTCACAAGGTGAAGCCTGTTCAGGGGGGCTTCTTCTGAAAGGATGATTTGGGTAAAGAGGACTTATGCTGGCATATAGAGGTTCCTCTACAGCAGTGGTTCCTGAACTTACTCCGCTGCTTGTGCAGGGAAAGCCCCTGGTGGGCCAGGCCAGTTTGTGTATCTGCCGCGTCCGCAGGTTCAGCAGATTGCGGCTCCCACTGGCTGTGGTTTGCTGCTCCAGGCCAATGAGAGCTGCTGGAAGTGGCGGCCAGTATGTCCCTTGGCCCGCGCCACTTTACATTTTGTCAGCCTCCTTCAGTTCCTCTGGGTACTTGGCAGCGGGCAGTCCTGGTAGGCCCTGTCCTTCCTCCAGGTCAGGTTTCTTCTGGTCTAGGGCCTCCCCTGGCGCAGCAGCAGGGTCTGAAGGGAACAGCCAGCAGTCTGCGTCTGCCTCCCTCTCTGGTGCTGCTCTGACTGGACTAAGGTCCCTGGCCTTTGTACTTCCTGTTCCACCCCTCCCTTTCCAGGGAGTGGAGTAAGCTTGGCCTGGCCCCACCCACTCAGGCTGTGAGAGTGGCTCTTTACCCTCAGTTTCAGAAGGAAGACACCCTGGCTCCCTATACGGCGGAACAAGTTTGGGAACCACTGCTCTATAGTCTACATTTAACTTAAATTTCATCTATTAATGCTTATACATTTTTGGCCATGTACTTAGAGAAATGAGGGTAAAACTGGAAAAACAAACAATATAGGCCAGAAAGGAAAGCAAATAAAGCAAATAAATAGTGTGCAGGTGCCTAATATAGCTAAATCCCCAAATAATGGTTGCAAAAGTATGTATGTATGTCTCTTTCCATCTTCATTATATTTACTATATGGCAATTAAGGATCCTGTGCCAAAAAGATAGGAGAATCTGCTTTATACTTCAGAAGGTTAATTCTGGTTATTTAAGTTGATAATTCAGTCAAAGGAGGGGTTAATATTTTACAATCAAGCACCAAATAAGTGTGATTACCATGCCTTGACTGAAAATTCTCATTCAAGTCTACAGTGGGTTTTCTTATACACTTTATTTTGCGTGTGTGTATGTATGAAAGCTGCCTAGATTTTAATGGTAAAAAATAAGTTAAAATTTGTCTTGAAGTGGCATGCTGTATAATCTGTTTTGTGAAATGATACATGGAAAAGCTACCTGTTCCAGTTTCAGTTACTCTTGAAATTATTGATTGATCATGATTCTGGTTACCTGTGGTTTAAAGGAAATAAACAAAACATTGCATGTTACAGGTGACCTGCAGAGGGGAAATATTATTTATGCCCTTACTTACTACTTTGTAATGGAGAAAACTTACTTTTTCTGTGCTCCAAAGAAATTTCCCATTTAGGTATCTTGAGTGCCTGGATTTCCAAGAGTTCTGCTCCCATTTAGGATGCTAACTGAGTAGTTAGATTTTCTCACTGAGAACAATGGAAGCTGTTGGGCATTCCAGATATATCCCTACACTTAGTTCCTGGAAGTGTTTGCATTTGAAATTCTGAGACGTAAAATTTCTGGAGAAGTTTAGACCTTATTCCATCAAGGAAGAGGTAAATTTTCCCTGGCTGAGCTAGGATGATGAGCTGGTATTAAAAATTTAAAAATAGGTGGTTAATTGTTATAATATATCCCTTTACTGAACAGTAAAGTTTCACTTTATCATTTTGTTTTGGGTGAAGGCACTTAGAATGATAAGGCACTGTTGATTCTTATGTGTTTCTAAGAAAATCCTGTTCTGAGTCAGCCAGTATGAGCAAAGGGTCCTTGTTATAATAGCTTTGTAACAGGACTAGTTGTTATGAATTTGCTTGACTCTTGGGTCTGAAACCTGGGTTTGCAGGTTCCCTGGCAGTCCTCAGACTGCAGCTCCCACTCTTCTGCTCACTGGAACAAGCAGGAAGCGTAGGTTGGTGCATCCTAGGTTACCAGAGGCGCTCCCACAAAGCTCCTGACTTGAGGAGGTGTCCCAACCTCTCCAAGTAGCTAAGACTCACTATTTAAAGCCAGAAGGAGACATAGGAAATTGCTTCACGCCGCAAGTGAATCCCTGACTGGATGCTACATTGGATCCTGCTTTCTCACCTGATTCCTGAGCCCTGTCCACCTGCCCTGCTCCTGGTTTCTGCCTTGTCCCTTGTTCCAGATACTTGTTTCTATGCCCCATCCCTGGCTATTGATTATGGCTCTGACCCTTGGCATGCTTCTGACTCTGACTCCAGCTCCCACTCTTAGTGTAATAACAGAAAGTTTGGAGTAGGAATCAGTTGCCTTACTGTTGTATGGAGGGGATCATGTAGTGAGCCTTATCAGCAGAAGCACCTTGCTTGCACTTGGAGCCAGGCATGAGTCACGTCACCAACACCTGTCTGTACAGCTCTCTGTAAAAAGTTAAATAAAGTGTTTTATTGTTACTTAAGAAGTCTCCAGTATCTCTCTTTATGGTCTAATAGCAAGTTGACAATGGTGTCAGGACAAAAGTAAAAGTAAGGAAAGACTAGAACAAATCTGAAAAAAATATATAAAATAAGAATAAGAAGGATCACCAAATAAAGCTTCTAGGAAGCTTAAGTATTTAAAGAAAATGCATCAGAAAACTGGGCAAATTGGAAGCAAGAATTTGACCTATACAGCATCACAAGTGGCACAGACAACAAAGATGAATGGCAGCAAACAGCATTATTTCTTCATTTGGCAAGTGGCGAAGCAAGAGAGGTATTTAACACTTTTCAGTTTGACGGTGCAGCAGATAAAGAAAAAATACAGGTCTTAAGGAATACATTTGAGGCATTCAGTGCACTGCAAAGAAACGTGCCTGTTATGTGACACATTTTTCACTGGCAGTCAATATCATAAACCTTCCCAAATCTGGACCTTAGCGTCCAGAAATCTGGGTGCCTGCATGAACCCCTCTAAGCTTAATTACCAGCTTAGCTTTGATCTTGCTGCCACCATCCAAAAATTCCAGGGTTTTGCTCCCTCTGGTCTCCCCAAACCTTCCCTGGGGAACCCAAGACTCAGAAGCCCTGAGTCTTAGCACAAAGGGAAATAACCCACTTCCCTTCCCCCTCCCTCTCCCACCAGACTTTCCTCTCTGGGGCTAACCTGAGAGTTACTGATGCAATCTTTTACATCACAATACCAAGAAGCATGTCTCCTCTAGTCCACAAAGAGACAAACCCCAACTACGAGGAAACAGAAATGATTCTGTCTCTTCCCCTCCCACAAATTCCCTGGTGCTGCAGAGCTTACCTCCGTAGATCTAACACAAGAGAATTCCCTCCCCTTCGTTCCTTAGCCTACCCAGGAGAGAAAACTCAACAAGTCTTAAAAAGAAAGCTTTATATAAAAAAGAAGAAAAAACACATGAACATGATCTCTGCATCAAGTGACAATACACAGGGCTATTACTTAAAAGAAAATATGAATAAACAGCCTTATTCAAAAAGAGATACATTTTAACATTCCAGCAAACTACACACATGTAAATACAAAACAAACATATAAAGCTATTGTTTTGCCTACCTTTGTACTCAACTTTGAAACTGAAGATTAGAAGCTTGACGATGAAAGATCCCTCTCATAGCTGAGAGCCAGACAAAGACACAGACCCAAAAAATTCCCTCCCCTGAGCTTTGAAAAATCCGGTTTCCTGATTGGTCCTCTGGTCAGGTGTTTGGTTCCCTTTGTTAACCCTTTACAGGTAAAAGAAACATTAACCCTTAGCTATCTGTTTATGACGTGCCTGTTATGTGACACATTTTTCACTGGCAGTCAGACAGAAGGGGAAAGTATATATCAATATGGGACTGATATAAAACTGGCAGCACAATCTCATGATTTCAGAAAACTGTGTGAGTCACTCATTAAAGACCTCATCATGTATCTATTGTATCAGACTCAGTGTGAGCTAGATTGTTGAGGGTGATAAATTTAATCCTGGAATGTGCTGTGGACACAGGTCCTGCCAATGAAATGACTGCAAAACAGTTGCAACTAAGGGCTGAGTGAACCGGGAAAAACTCATGCATGCACTGCAGTTTGTCTGCCTTTAGCAAGCACCCAGTCATGAACTAGAGGGTGTCCTGCTGCTAATAAATGCCTATGATAAAGAGAAGTAAAAAAAGAGCAGTCAGAGGCAACTAAGGGTTGTTATAAATGTAGATGTGTAAGGAACAGTCCTGTATATGAATAAGTACTCCTTTTCAGAGTTGCACATTTAGGCAATGTCCCAGTATGAACAGATGTTTACTCTCAAAATAGCAGATGAGCAATCATATGATCTATTTCTTGGGAATGGATGAGTGGAATATGGATTTGCTCATGAACGATTACAAAACTATCCATTTTGAAACCAATATTGGGGCATAGGCCAATGTGTTGTGTCTAAAGTTTTTTTAATAACATTTTAAGGTCCAAACCAATTTGATTATCTGGCTGATAGCCTACTCAGGAGAAAAACTGTGAGTATGTGGTAAATGCAATTTGGACTGTATCAGTATAAGAAAGCATGATTGGAATTTCAGGTGGTGGAATTTGACTCTCAAGCTGTATGGGGTTTATAGGCTGTGACATCTTTAAACTTAGTTCAAAGAGTCAGTATGGTAAAAGAACCACCAGAAGGTGCCTGGTATATATTTAAAGAATCCAAGGGTGTATTTTATAGGTTTAGAGTGCTTGCCATAAAGATGAACTCAGAAGTACCACCTGTAATTCTTGCACCTTGTAAAGTTCCAGTGGTACTCAAGTACAAACTAGAAAAATAACTGCACCACAGAGAACAATGTGAGTAATAACAAAAGTGCAAGAATCTACGAAATGAGTCAATTCTACAGTAACTGTAGACAAACCAGCTCAAGATGAAATGAGAATATACTTGGATCTGAGACACACAAATAAAGCAGTATGAAGGGAACACTTTCAGTTGCCTACAGCCAAATGACATACATTCTAGACTCTGTTCATGCAACACACCAGCTGGCAGGTACAGATTCACCAGACTTCCCTTTGGCATTTGTTCAGCTCCAGAAGTATATCAAAGAGTAACCCAACAGAGATTTGAATGTTATATAGATGACCCACTGGTGTGAGGAAATACTGGACAAGAACACGATCAAAGCCGTGAGAATTCTACACAGGTGTTGTGAAAGGAAATGGCAACTGAACAGGAGCAATTGCAAATTGCCTCTGACAGATAAAATGTTTGGGGCACCACTTGACAAAAGAAGATCTAAAACCTGACAACTTAAAAATTGCTGCAATAACTGAAATGGCCACACTGACCTCCCGAGCTGAATTACAAAGATTTCTTGGGATGGTTATTTACCTTGGGGAAATTTATCCTGAACATGTCAACAATAGCAACTCCTGTAAGACAACTTTTGGAAAAAGCCCTTGACTTTGCCTGGATGCCAGTGCATGAGGTGGCATATGAACACTGGAAAGAATTCCTTACAAGGGAACCCGTGCTGAAGTACTTTAATGTGAAAGAACCAGTTGCTGTGTTAATGGATGCAGGTTCTACTGACTAGGGGCTGTATTGCTACAAAACGAGGCTCTTATTCCTTATACCAGAAATGTTGGCAATAACATTTGGCTGTACTCATTTTCATCAGTTTATCTATGGAGGAAAAATAGCTGTGGAAACAGATCACAAAGCCTCTTGAGGCCATTTTCAGAAAACCTTTGTACAGTGCTCTACCAGGGATTCAAAAAGGGTTTTAAATGTTCCGGCAATATCAACTGAAAGTTGGAAACAGATCAGGGAAAGAGTTAGCAATTGCTGATAATTTATCAAGAGAATACATGTTGCATAGTGAAGGAAGAAGCTGATGTTGCAGTACATCTTATGAAGTCTGATTAAGAACATAAGAATGGCCATACTGTGTCAGGCAAAAGGTCCATCTAACTCAATATCCTGTCTTCCAACAGTGGCCAATGCCAGGTGCCCCAGAGGGAATGAGCAGAATAGGTAATCAAGTGATCCATCCCCTGTTGCCCATTCCCAGCTTCTGGCAGGCAGCGGCTAGGGACAGCCTGCCTAATTCAAAACAGAAGTTGAAGGAATTTCAGCCAGGTACTGAAAATGATGATGTCCTGCAAATTTTAAGACGACCTATTTTAGAATGATGACCAGACAAGAGACCTGAAGTATCAGAGGATGGATATACTTATTGGCCATATAGAAAGGAACTAATTGTGCAAGAAAAACATCACTCTTTAAAAGTAACATAATCATAGTCCTGAAATCTCTCAAAATAGATTTTGGAGATTATTCATGGGAGTCATCTCAGAGCAGAAATATGTAAAAGAAGAGCTCAAGAGCTATCTATTGACCAGGCATGTGGAGTAAAATTGACAACACATATCAGACCTTCAGAAACAGTAATCAAATGGAACCAATGCTACCACAAGGTCCCAAACAGACCTTAGCAGAAACTTGACATGTACCTGTTTACACTTCAAGGTGGCAATTTTCTTAATTTGGTTGATTTATTATTCAAAATACTTAGTCTGGATGCTTCAGGACATAAGTGCCTCTGTCCTCTGATGCTGCAAGTCTATATTTGCAAGGTATGCATACAGTGACAATAGACCACAATGTTTTTCCAGATACTGTAAAACTTTTGCAAAGCAGTGGGACTTTGTGCAAATGGACTTGATGTTTTGTGAATAATCAAGTGGAATGGGTGAAAGATGTTCAAAGTGTAAAAAGGATTGTTAAACAAAATCTAGCTTGAATAACACACATCCCCATTTTAGCCTGTTAAGCTATTGGAATACACCTATGGGAGATTAAAAATCACCTCCTCAGCTCCTCATGGGAATACATCTAAGGACCAGATGGTTGACTTCATCAGTGTTGCAATCCAAACTGATATAAAGAGACATACAAACTAGCCTAAAATTGAGACAAGCAGAGCAGAAGTATTTCTTTGACAAAGGTGCAAAGCTTTTTTTTATCGCCACTGAAAATTGGAGACTGTTTATATTAAGCAAAAAGGAGCATGGAAATCTGAACAGATGACTGACCAACACACTGCTTCAAGATCTAATCTTCTCAAGACAGAGAAAGGAGATGTCTATAGGAGAAACGGAAAGGATTTGATGAGCACTAAAGGAATTGTGCAGGCGGTGAATGTTCCATATTTTCAAACAGAAACTGTTATCAACATCCAGATCAGAAATACAAGCCATACCAGACTGGACTAGTGAATCTACTGTGTCTCAAGCATCAGTTCGAAACAGAAAAAAAAAATAGGACACTGATAATCTTGTTACTACCTCTAAAGCAAAGTGCTAAGAGTATCTACTAAATACAGAGACCAATTATTCTACTCCTTTGGGATTCACATTAGAGTTATGGATACTTCATTACTCAAAGGTATCAAATTAAAGTTGAAACTTAGTTAAAAATTGTACATATCTAATTTTTATTTATTTATTTATTTATTTGTTTAAAAAAATGTAATGATGATAGGAACTTTGGAGAAGGAACCAGTTGCCCATAGTGTTGTATGTGGGGAACTCTTATGCCTTATAAGCAGAAGCACATTGCTTGCACTTGGAGCCAGGCAGGCAATCCAGGAATGCCTATTTGTACAGTTCTCAGCTAAAAGTGAAGTGAAATGTTTACTGTTTCTTAAAATGTCTTCAGTTTCTTACATTTTTTTGGCAATAGCTGTTTCCCTTGGCTTGACTCCGGCTCTGACCCCTGGCTAGACTCTGACTGTGACCCTCACCTGTGGTTCCCAACCATTGCTGGAATTTTCAACAGCATATTTCATCTAATGATGCAAATGTCACTGAAAAATGGAGACTTATGTATTTTGTATATGTTTGTGGAAACAGTTTCACCAGTAATTTAGGTTAAAATATGTTTTAAAATGAGTAACAGGTTTAGTCTAACAAAGATTTAAACAATAAATTGTGCACAGCAAAATGTGTACATTAGTTAAATTTGAATACTAATTTAACTAGTGGTCTTGCGTACAATTTATGTCTATTAACTAAAATTTGTAATTCACACGTTTAAAGAACTAGAAAACCCTTAAAGTGTAGTTGCTCATGAGTCACAAATGCAGTTAACTGAAATATAGTTAAATGTATAGCATAGGATGCTTGACTGAAAATCTAAACTGTTTGCAAATATCTTGGTATAGGCCTGTAGGACTGTATAATTTCTCCTTCTTATAATCTCTTTAATGCTTAAGAGGGTGATATAAAAATCTTTGGGCCAGATCCTCTGTCTACTGATGTGTAAATTAGTAGAGCTTCACTGGCTTCTATGTAGTTGTGTATTGAGACCACCTGAGGATGTGGACCTTAGTTGTAGTGGTCATCCTATACAATATATCTCAACTGATTTTGGGGAGGCTTTTAGAGAGTCAGATACCTTTTTAATTAAATTTTGGTATATTTGCATTGTTTGTGAGTAATTTCATGATTTAAATAACTTCATAAACACATGAATATAGATCTCTTGAAAGTGTAAGCAGATGATTATACCAGCTGCTCTGCACAGTTCTGCAGAGGTGAAATAGGATACTACATTCCTGCTATTCTAGTTCTGCCCTAAAGAGGTGCAGAAGCTACCCAAAGTACTAACTGCTGTTACAATTTCATGGTGTATTCATATAAGTACTACATTGAGACTATCAGACTAACTTTTTTTCTTGCAGTTTGACCAATGCATTCTTTTACCTAGCTTTGTATTTATACACTAAAGTCCAACTTTTGATGCTGCAAAGTTCTAAACTCTGCGGCTTAGCCAGTAGTTCTTACAAGTTCCTTGACCTACCACCATTGATCTTTCTGAAAGGATATAGTCAGACTCAGTGTATAATACTGTAAGTGCTCCAGTGTGACTTTATTGCATAAAGACTTTAGCGCAGAAATCTGAGAAGAAGTCTGGATTAAGGAATTTGTGAACTCCTGCTAGTAAAGCCTATAAACAGGATTGCAAGGATTAGATTTTTATCAGTAAATGCCAGTAAACATTGATTTCCCTGTTCACACGCAAGCCAATGGCAAAATATTTCTATTGATAACAAAATTTTACAGATAGGCAAAGTCAGAAAAATGCTGCTATTAGAGTTGATTTAAGGATATGCACTTTCTTTTGACGTATGATGTTGACAATTTGTGTTTTTAATGGTTACAAAGCTTTAACTTTTTGAAACTACGTCCATTGTCATTTAAATAATTAGTGTCTAACACTCTTCTCTCTCCCCCCCCCCCATAGCTTTGCATATCTAGGAAAATTTAAATTGTTAAAAATAGAAAAAATGCTTGAACCAATATGTTTAAACTCTTTTTTTAAAAGTAGAATTTTGCCAAGCCTATCTATAGCTTCCATTAGCAAGTTCTTCAGTCATACACTGTGTATCTCTTCAGTCCTTTCACACTCTAGCCTGCCTCAGCTAAAAGTGTGCTTCTGGGTTTCAGGTCACGGGCATTGTTTACCCCGTGTCATCTGTGGCAACGGCTTCCCACAGGAGATTCATCACCAAAGCAGGTGGGATGATGTTGCCTTTCCTGTGGGCTCTGACAGAGGAAGTCTGTTGTAAACTGGGGCCATGAGGTCACAGGACACAGCACTCCAGTCACCATGCTTCCTGGCCATGCTCCTTTTCTTGTGTAATGGGTGGGATTGAACTGGAGACCTCTAGAGCTTAGTGCATGAGCCTCTACTGCATGAGCTAAAAGCCAATTGACAGTTAGCTAAAGCTGTAGAGCGGACTCATTTACCTCTCTCTCTCTTTAAGTGGTCTCAGTGCCACTAGATGGGACAGAACACCACACCCAGGAGGAATATGGGTTACACTTGTACCTACTGTTGACTCTGACACTTGAAACAAATCCTCTCACCCACCCTTGTGCCACCACAATCCCACTCCAGTCTGATTTGTCTGCCACTAGACTATCAATAGATGCTATAACAATCCCAGACTAAATCAATGCTATTATGCAGAGTGGCTGAGGCGCAACTGATCAGTATCTGGAGGGGTATGATCTATGATTTACATTGCAATATTTAATAGTACTATTTCCAGTCTTTGTAGGATAGGCAGATGCAGTAGATTTTGTTTTATAGCAGATTGGTGGATAATAGAGCACTGTTGTGTGTGACCTGCATGAGTGAAAGATGCAGGATAATCTCAGTCTCTGTAGAGAAATTGGTTGGAGGAGAGGGGTAAGTGTGTGTCTCTCCTCTATGAATGGACTGTAGGAGGCAGGGCGGGTGCAAGGATGTTTCATGCCCTAGGCAAAACTTCCACCCTGAGCCTCCCCCCTCCTCTCCCTGAGCCCTGTGGCAGCTCTCCGCCTTCCCCTGCCCCAAGTTGCTCCCCTCTTCCCCCCCGCGGCAGCTCCCCACCCCAGCTCACCTCTGCTCTTCTTCCTCCCTGAGCATGCCATTGCTGCTCCACTTCTCCTTCCTCCCAGGCTTGCGGTGCCAAACAGCAGAACGGGGCGGTGTGCTCAGGGGAGGAGACGGAGCAGAAGTGAGCTGGGGCGGGGAGTTCCCCTGCGTGCTGCCATCCCAACCATTTGCTGCAGGCGACCCTCCCTGCACCCCCCTGCCCCAGCTCCCTCCGCCTAAATGCTGCCACTGACCGGGGCAGCCAAAGGACCTGAAATGGCGCCTCCCAAATGCTAGCACCTGGTCACCTAATGAGTTGTACTGGCCCTGGTAGGAGGTGACAGAAGTATCTCCAGCTCAAAAGGACAAGTGCAGTGGAAGAGAGTCTGTAGTTCAGTTAATGATGAGCCCTGGTATGAATGTAAGAGAGGACAATGAAGGTCTGTGGTCCATATTGGAAAAACTTAGATAGATTAGGTGGGTATGATGGGGTCTTTTGCCTATAGGTGGAGGCTAGAAAAAGTTTTGGAGAAGAGATGAAGGGCGGAGTTGAGATTGATGTGGGAAGCTTAATGAATTTCCTACTTGACAAGTTGTCTTTTTTTTCTCTTAACTCTTTGTGAGCAGATAGGTGACATACTCTCTCACTGTATTCTTAGTGAGGAAACACACTACCCAGTTGCAAATGAATCTGGACCTGTTGGTCACGGGGTGTGGTCAGATTGTTCTCATTGCATGGAACTTCCAGAGTTTTTTTCTGACTTCCAAGTAGCAACATAGGCATTCTCCATAGTTCCTTTTGTCTGCAGACTAGAAGAATTTCTGTCCATAATCTGAAAAAATCAGTTATTTTTTCTCTTGGGAAAATAACCTAACTCATGTAAAGATCCTGTCCTCAGGAAGGATTCCTCTGCTCTGCCAGAGATGCACAATGACTGGCAACTCAGCTGAAAGGAAAAAATGTGGTCAGGAGGTGCCGGATTTTCTCAGCCCGTTAACTCTACCTTAATTGCACTACTTTTTGCCTGTGGTTAATAAGGGTCATGTCTGTCTGAACACATTGTAGATCATACCAGCATATTTCACCGAGACAAGTTTAACTCCTGAGTCATTGTGACTTTGTGGTTGAACAATCACCTGGTTAATGAGCATCCTTTAACCTTAGTGTTTCTTTCCAAGAGGTCCTAAACCATTTTTTTTGGTGGGGGGGAGGGGTAGTGGGCAAGTTTCCTAGAGAGTTAGTAATCTTGTGCAAAGTTTATCTGAACACCAGAAAAGAGCACACAAGATACTTTTGAAGTATTCTATTTAATTTATTCAAGAGAAGGTTAAGAGATGACTTGCTACATGGGGAGAAGATTTCTGAGTGTATTTTCTATGGAAGTTTATTTTCTTCTGGCAGGAATTTGAATACTAAAAAAAATCTTTGGCCAAAAAGTTTCAAATTGGAAATTCGGCTGCAGTGTATTACGGGAGTAGTAATTCAGCTACTTCATGCTCCTTTTCTTGTCTATTCCTCCTTCTTAATAGAACTCCATCTTTTGTGGTGCACTGTGGTCTTCACTTGTGAAAAAAGGAGCCATTGTATTTTGGGAATTCTCAGCCATGGCGAATCATGGGAGATGTAGTTCAGTTGAGAACATAAGAACGGCCGTACCGGGTCAGACCAAAGGTCCATCTAGCCTAGTATCTGTCTACCGACAGGGACCAATCCCAGGTGTCCCAGGGGGAGTGAACTTAACAGGCAATGATCAAGTGATCTCTCTCCTGCTATCCATCTCCATCCTCTGACGAACAGAGGCTAGGGACACCATTCTTTATCCATCCTGGTTAATAGCCATTTATGTACTTAACCACCATGAATTTATCCAGTTCTCTTTTAAACCTGACCCATAGAGGAGGAGGAGAACATAGGGCAACTGAACTATGACTCTGTCAGGAATAATAGCAGCCTTTCCAAATGAAATCTCTTTTTACATATAGGCATTTGGGATTTAGATGGCCGGGTGGGGAATCCATGGGAAAAAAAGAGTTTTTGTTTGTTTGGTTGGTTTTTTTTGTGAAATTTTTTTAGTAGAAAACCCAATTTTCCAACAAAGTTTCAACGGAAAATACAGACCTAATTGGATGTCTTTCTGAAAGGTTACGAACTAGATGTTGTAATCACTTGGTGAAATTCTGTGGCCTATGTTACACAGAAAGTCAGACTATATGGTCACAATGGTCTCTTCTAACTTTAAATTCTGTGAATATATTAGAAGATCAAGAAGTGTAGTATCTGTGAACAGAATTATTCTTCTCTACAGTACTGAAATTTGAATCATTCATGGCAAATTTACACTTAAATTAAGATGAACAGTTAATGTTGCTTTAAAAACAAAGATTTTTATGAATGTATCAGATGCTTGTAAAACACACAGACTAATACTTCTGAGTGTTTCATATATGTTTATATAAGAAACAATGCAGAGAGGATTAAAAGTTGAGTCACTCCAGGACATACAAAAGCAAATTAAATTCTCTGCTCATGAAGTCACAACAGAAAGGAATATAAAAGATAGTCATAATCCTGCCAGTGTTTTATGTCACAAAGATTACTTGTATTTGTGGTGTGTATGTATGTATGTATGTATTATTTTTTCAGGATTTTATATATTTCTAATTATGCAAACTCCTGCTAAATCCCTGAAATACTAAAAATTTAAAGTAGAAGCCTAAACAGTGTTTGTGGTTATCTTCTGTATTGGATAAGGTATACTGTGTTTTAAAACTTTAGAATTCCCTGCTTTCCTATATAACAGTCCTTCAATAAGCATTAGCATATAGTGCTCATAGGACCAGATCGTAGCTGAGCTCTGTCAGGATGGACAAGTGGATTAAGGGAAAGGAGCCTTCTTTCCTGTATGCTCTCCACGCACAAAATTGCATAAGAGACCTAAAAATGGTAGAACAAGTGGCTGACTGGGGCAGGGGTATGTCTGTATGTATTCAGTTGAACTCCTGTACCATCAGTTTTTCACATATGCCTGGTTAGGAAATAATGCTCTGTGTAAATCTCTGTAAGAATTAATGTTGTTCTCGTATTCATGTATTGACTTACTTTCTGCCAATGGCAAAAACAAAACCCATATCTACCTATGAAGTGCTTGCATAATTAGGCCATGAAAGCGTTCTAGTCTCTTATGCACAAATTATTCCTTGCTTTCATATCTGAGGGATTTTTCTCTTGTTGGAAAGAAAATGGAAAATGTTCCCTGCTTTGCCATTTAAAAAAACAAGTAGTGTTTGGGTGAGTGAATCCAATTGACATTCAACTTTGGGGGTCTCATCCGCTTTTGTAAAACCCAGCAGTACATCTTTCCTTTTCCCCATCTTTTGGTCTCATGCTCCACTGCTGGATGAGAGTATTTGTTGCAAAACATTTTGATCTTTAAATTAGGTAAAGGGTGGATGGGTATATCAAGTGTGGAATTGTGGAGGCTGGATGTAGATATGCTGTGGCTAGGTTTGGAGACTGTGTGAGGATACAATATAAGTGGCTGGAATTCTTGGATTCCCTCTGCTGAATTTCCAGGTGCTCCAATGTTAGATATCCAGTAGTGGCTAGACAGGTGGCAAGTTGCGATTACTGCACTGACTGGCTAAGAATTGCGCAAATTCGACTACTTTTGACACTCTGTTTTCTCTACCCTCACTGTGCCCTGCTTGCTGGTCTCTGCTAGCTGGTATGTCTTGGGGCAGTGACTCTTATTTTCTCTGATACGATTGGCCTCTAGGTGCTACTTGTGACAAACTCGGAGATGTATGTATTCCCTTTTATTAATATGTTATATGTGTGCGCGGTGATAGGGGTCAGAAGTTGTTAAGGAAATCAAGCAGGAAAGGTAAAACAATGAGCTAGCTAAAGAACATCCCAACGAACACTCAAACACAATGGCCCAGGCTTATAGCCATGGCAAGGTGACTCCTCAGTCCCAACCCTGATGACATAGTTGTTTTTCTCCTAACCAGAGGCAGAAGTTGGCTGGGTTGAATTTACACAAGCTTACAAGGAAAGATTAGGGTGTAAATTAGACCCATGTATGTAGTCCTTTTATTGTTTTTACTCCTTTGCACAAGAGCATTTTTGGAGTATGTGCTCTGAAGAAATCAGAGCTGCTTTTTGGGATAAATCCCTGAAGTCTTTGCAAGGGACCAGCAATCTGGCTTATTCCTATGTACATGAGCAAGGGAGCCCCTCAGTATAAACTGATAGAGGGCATATCAGAACTTTTTATCAGGCCTAACATACTCAGTGCTACAACTCACTGTCGTCATAATCCGTATCTAAAGGATGCTATGTAAGGTATCATATGCAAACTGGTAACACACTGGTCATTAATATCATTGTGTGATGAATGTATTGGTGGTGTGTAAAGAATTATAGATGTGTACTGGAAATAAGGTTCTCAAACATGTTTGGCAGACTGTGCCCAAGCAGAGACAAAGGAATGTTGTTTTGCAGGTTTGACATTGCCTCCATTGTAAATTAAGCAAGGTGTAACCTATGACAATGAAGAGCACATTTTTTATATAATTATATAATGTGTGGGTATAGTAAACAAACGCATCTCGCAATTGAGGGGAAATGATCACTTAAGTATCTCGCTAGGGGATGAAGACAGCACCTTCAAGAAGCCTTCCTGCCTCTTGAAACATGGCCAATATATTTTGGAAAATATAAACAGAGACAAGAAGTCATTTTGTCATCCTTCACCTGAGGAGACAAAGAAACCAAACGCTTTGGGCTTTGTATCAGATCCTGGCTAAAGACAGGCCAGTTGTGCTGGAAGAATGACTGGTAAGAAAACTGCATTGAACAAAAGCCTCTATTTGTTACACTTTTTGAGAGTAAAATCTAACTTATTTTTACTTGTTTGTTTGTAACTATTACTATCCCTGTTCCTTTTACTTGGTATCACTTAAATCTAGGTTCTGTGAATAAACTTGTTTTACTTTTGCAAAACCATCTCAGTGCTCTATGTTAAACTAAAGATAAAATCCTCAACTTAACTAGCAGGCTGGTGTGTATTATGTGTCTTTGGAGGTAGTGAACTTCATAACTTCTATGAGGGTCTGGTGAGAGGTACTGGATACTAGGTGGGAGACAGTTTTGGGGAAACTCAAGGCAGGAATAGCTGTCGGTGTCACTTCGCAAGGAGTAACCAGGCTGGTGGAAGCCAGGGTGAGGCCATTGGCCTGTAAGCAGGCTACTGTGACAGGGCTCTGAGCCAGAGCTGCACAGAAGCACTCAGCATTATGAGGCAGGTGGTGAAACAGCCCCTTACGGGACTGGGGTGACACACCTCACACACACACCCAGCATCACAGAAGGAATGCATACTTTTTATGATGCTTTTTTAAGACTCTGCTTTTGAGTTATTTTAACCAACTTGCTGATTAGGGCCGGCTCCAGGGGTTTTGCTGCCCCAAGCAGAAGAAGGAAAAAGAAAAAAAAAAAGCTGCGATTGCAGCAATTCAGCGAGAGGTCCTTTGCTCGGAACAGGAGTGAGGGATACTCTGCCGAATTGCTGCTGAATACTTGAAAGTGCCGCCCCACTCCGGAGTTGCCGCCCCAAGCACCTGCTTGATAAGCTGGTGCCTGGAGCCGGCCCTGTTGCTGATAGTTTCAGGCTCCTCGGTCAAAAGGGCTTACAGGTGCCAAATGAAGTTGGGCCTGTTGCATTAACAGTGTTGCGAAATGGAGACCTGCAGCCCAGAGATCCAGTCTCAGTAAGTGGACTATGTGATTCTGTCCTAACTGAGGTGTGGGAAGCCAGGCCCCTGAGGGAGTCTGTCACCTGAGGACTCTAAGGGACAGTTGGTCCTATAACTGTGACCATAATATAATATAAATGTTTTTAATAACACCCTAGAGAGAGTAAAATCACAAGGTGCTGGCTTTTCCTGAGTGTTTCCTTGTTCAGTGTAGACTTGAGACTCTTTGCTTGCTTCGTGTGTGTGTGTTATATAAAGTATGTATGACTGGACATGTGGAAGTCACAATGCACACTGTTGAGTTCCCCATAGTATTCTGCCTCAAAATTAGCATTTTGCTATAGATGAGAAGTAAGACCTGCTGGAGATAATGGGTGGTAAAACAGCTGCGAAACAGGTGGTTTAGTATATATTGCATACAGCACATAGTGATGCTACCGACTTCCCACTTTGGATACTAAACAGCATGCTATTTCAGCATTAGGTATGTGAGAAATATGATGAGCGCTTATGTTGATCTTCATATGCTGAACTGAATGAATGAATCTGAAACGGACTCGAATGCTGTGCCTCCTTTCTGCTCCTGCTGCTGATAAAGATCCTAATGCTGATCCTTCTCCTATCAAAGCGAGTGGCAAACTAATTACCTTGAGCAGCATCAGGCCCTATTAAAACTGATTTTCTGTGCTGGAATCTCCTCTGCTTGTTACTACCAAAAAGACTGGAACAAGTGGGCCCAACTCATCGCCATTATTTATAAATGTAGTGAAAACAATGTATTTACACCAAGGATATATGTCACAGTATGTGATCTCTGTTAGGCACTTCTAAATAGACTAGATATGTTGGGTGATTTTTATTGCCCTTTGGGTTACTGTCTGGCTTTCATTCATTTGAGGATCTTGGCACTTTGCAGACATTATCATGCCTTTTGAAATAGGTAT
This sequence comes from Chelonoidis abingdonii, assembly GCF_003597395.2. Taxonomy (NCBI): domain Eukaryota; kingdom Metazoa; phylum Chordata; order Testudines; family Testudinidae; genus Chelonoidis; species Chelonoidis abingdonii. The sequence goes on from NC_133771.1 coordinate 143,078,099, forward strand.
AGGTTGGTTTAGACGAGAAGTTTTTGTTTCTGTTGCAACCCCAGTTAACTGACAACTAAATAAAGTTACAAAGTCATTCCATGAGTCGTCGGCGTCTTTTGTATGGTTTGGATAGGTAGCAACGATTACACATTTATATTGAGGTTGTATAGCCAGCACATTGCCGCAGTAGTGAGCTGGTGAATGTCTTTCAGGCTCCCGGTGAAAGAATGAAGGGGACACTCAGATATGATGTGCTCCATTGTTACTTACAGGTATTTGCCTCATTTTCCATTTAAAGAGAGTTTGTCCACGTCTCCGATGTGATTCAATCTGCACCAGTCTTTCCTATATAAATCAAAACCTGGTGGTTTCTTTGCAGGGTTAATGATGAGCTGTTTGTTTTGAGCAGTTGAAATGCTTCATATGACTCTTGGTTGAACCTCTGCTTCAAAGTTGGGTGTAAGGTCTTGATGCAGCTTCATAGAAGGTTGCGGAATTTTAATCTTGTCTTTGTCAGGATCTGCAGGTCATTGTGCAGCGGGATCCTCATGTTTGCGTTGACTTGGTTAAGAAAGAGTGATAACAGAGGTCTCACTAGAAAAGGTCTACAGATATAACCATCTGTCAAAGGTGTGATTTCTTTTTTAAACCAATGTGCTGTAAGACTTAGTCTACATGCAGTAATACTAGGTATAAAGGTGCCTCTATACCAGAGTAGCTTATTATGTTCTTCAACCAGAATGAGCTATCACAGTGTAACTGGGCCCATACTGGAGATGGGGGAGTGTCTGCCTTAACTAGACCAGTGTGGTTAAAATGATACGTTTTAAGTGTAGGCAAGCTTCTAAAAACAGGAGGGTTCTGTTAAGTGTAAGAACCTTTGATGTATAACACAGCAAACGTGATGCTATGGGACAGCTGAATGAAGCTTACTGTATCCAGTTACATTTCAAGGGTGATGCAGTTGCCTGACCTGGAATTTAGCTGCTAAACCAGGGTCAATATTAATTCTCATAGCATTCTTATTAAGACAAGCAGTGAGGGCTGTAGTTTTACATTATAGCCAAAACCCTCCAGCTGTATGGAGCCCTACAATGACACATAGGGGATTTGGTTCAGTGCCATCTACTGACTGACCAACATCACTTCTTTCAGTACTTCCATGTTGCTTGGTAGTATTTGGATGGGAGACTTACCTAGCCTAATTCTGTTTCAATTTGAGAAATGTAAAGGGATTGCATTGTGAGGTGGTATGGTTGCAGACAACCATACATAGAAAATTAGAATTTTACTTCAGGCTTAATGAGGAAGCTAAAACAGAGTCACCTTCATTAGACTTGGAGTTGTAGATGCTCTATATAATAGGAAGTTTTTAACACATACGGGATATATCAAGCTGCAATTTCATATCCTGAGAGAAATAGATCTGAGAAATTACCCTATATCAATTCACATCATGTAAGTAGGTAAGAATAACTAAATTTAAAATATTGTGCAGAAGTAGTCTTTATATGTAAGCGGGGTCTGAATTGAACTCTCCCTTGACAGCTATTTTGGGAGGGGGAGAGACTTCAGGAGCAAATTGTATTTACGTGAACATACTTGCTCTGCGTAGGTCTCTAGCGGGAGGGAGTTGTGTAGCTCCAAGTGATCAGCTTTGGCTGGTGTTGGGTTACAAATCACTTTAGTATTGAATGAAGGGGTATTGAAATGTTATGAATATTATTTTTATTGTATGACTAAAGGGGAGCAGAACTGTGCTGAGCTTGTCCTGATGGAGGGGTCACCCTCAGTTGAAAGGGACTCGCTAAGCCAGGGACTCAAATGTCAGACCCCTGTGAAAGTAAGAAGGGTGGGAACAGGTATTCCAGCCACAAGAAGTGGACTCTCGCTAAGGGTCCCCAATCTGGTTTAACTTGTTCCTCCCCACTGTTCAAAGAGAGCTAAATAGGCTTCATTAGGAGCCTTTTGTTAATGTTAAAGTGCTCAAATGAGAGCTGAAATCACTTGTGGTGTGCCACTGTTTCTACCCAGCCTGAAAGGAGCTGAAAATTGCTAAGAGACTGATGTGCAGAGGTCACACCTGAGAGGCAGGTGGGAGCAGAAGATGACTGACAGTGGGCTGGCAAGTGAGTGTCTGGTGAGGTGGCATACCAGAGCAAGTGCTCTGATTGCAAAACAAGCAGGGTGCCTTCTTCCCCTGATGGGAGGTAAACTCACACAAATGCATCTCTAAACCCTGGGTCCTCACTGACCAAGGACAACAACTGTTAGTGGGGGCTAGAGTGACCAGACAGCAAATGTGAAAAATCAGGATGGGGGGCAATAGGAGCCTATAGAAGAAAGAGACCCAAAAATTGGGACTGTCCCTATAAAATCGGGACATCTGGTCACTCTAGTGGGGGATGGTGAGGGAACAGAGAGGAACACAGAAAAGGAACTTTTTAAATTATTTTTACTTATTTATTTATTTTTTAAGGGAATGAAGGGCTAGGTTCACAAACTGATGGAGTTAGTGCACCTTCTTTCTCCTATAGTCCAGAGGTTAGGGCAGATACCTGGAAGAGGGGAGACTTAGGTTTGCATGCCTGCTCTGGAGGGATTGGAGACTGGAACACAGGCCCCCCACATCACAGATGAGTGTCCTAAATACTGAGTTAAAGGTTATAAGGACACCACATCCACTTCCATAAATCTAGCCCTGAAAAAAATTATTTTTGATCAAAACTATTGATTTATATTTCCTAGTCCACTGAAATTGCATTTTGGGGGGAATAAATTATTCACCTACAATTTTTCACCCAGCTCTGTATAGGATGTGAAACATTCAACCTCCCTAATCTTAGAAATGGTAGGTTTTTTAAAATGAAGAAAGATATATGCAAGTGAAAATTATCTCAAGATATTTATGTAGCTGAGGAGATACTTCCAGTCTTTGTATGTATGTGATTCCCATAATGCGGATGGGGGTTATGCCTGTATTTGGAAGGAAGAGTACACCTATGCTTTAGTATTTCACAACTTGATTAAATTTTATACATCTAGTTATGCATATCTTTTAAGTATTTTTCTCTCATCTGACCAAAGCGTTCCTTGCCTGTGACAACAATGCCATGTAATTAGTAAGTAGTCTGAATGCTGTGGGTTATTTTGTCTTGTTTTCCATTTCTGAAGCAATTGATACTTTATCTCTCAGGTTCCAGTTCAGCTACACTTTTAAGAATAGGAATACAATTACTGCAGTGCCTTGCTGCTTTGGATGCTTTAGTGCTCCATTTATGTGAGTAAATGTGAAACAAAAAGTGATGTGCTATAGGCTACCAAAACTGATGGAAAGTATGGGATTATTTCCCTGTCTCTGGTGTAGTTGTCTCATTCTAGAGAGGATTTATCACTGTGAATTATTTAAACAAACGAACAAACAAACAAGTCTGAAAAGCAAATGTTCTCCTGCTCTGAAATAGATGAGATTGTTTTCAGATAGCCAATATCCTCAATAAATACATGATGGAGGAGAATCCTGGATCTTCCAGCAAAGTCTTTTCAATGCCCAACCCAATGTACTGCAAATTATTATGGGTTATACCATTAAAATATAGTCAGCATACTTTTTAGAAACAAAATAAAAACACTTCTAGCAATAAGCAAGTGCTTTTATTTCCCTCTTGGGTTGTGAAAGAACACTTGCTTAAATAGGAGAGCACACAAACAAATCTTCCAGTCTTTCACCTCTCTTCTTTATGAACTCATACAGTATTACTCTTTTATTCACAAAAACACGTTCACATACCAGATCATGGACTGGAGTTAAAAAGAGGCTATGTTGTGTAGAAAGTGTCTGGGAAAGTTCTTCAGGTGATTTCTGGGTCTGAAAGTCATACTTTTTCTTTCGTTGGATTAACTGGCTTCAGAACTGAAGCAGCTTGCCTTGAGTACATTCAGAAAAAAAACTTTGAAAATATTTTCTAAAGTCCATAGACTAAAGAATGGAAATTATAGGAGTAGAAGGCATCTGGAGTTATCCCCAAAGATTAGAGAGTTAAGAGGCCACTTTTTTTTTTTTTTTTGCTTCATATTGAAATGAACAGGTTAAATTTCTTTCTTAAAATCTGTGAATGATTCTCTGAACAAGGAATTTGAAGCTTGGGAGAGTTCAGCGCTGTGGTTTTTTGTTTACCACACATTTTGCTTCCTTAAGTATTTTTAATTCTCTTACACTCTCTCGCTTTCCTTTCTCCTCTTCTTATTTAAGAGAATGTTGCTAGGAAATACACTACTTACTATGATGCATCTAACAATGTCCATAATCTAGAATAGAGCTGGTAAAAAAAAAAAAAAAAAGGACAAAACACTTACTGCTCTGAACATGGGCTCTTGTTGAAAATTGTCATAGGAAGAGATGGAAAATTTCATGAAAATCAATCAGTAAAATTGAAATGAAACAGGTCAGTTGGGGTTAGGTTGGTAATCTCTGAATCTGTCTGTCTGAGCCATCGCAATGCATTATGAATGTTGTCATTCTGGTCCCTCATGCCCCCATCCTCCTCCACCGGCCATGCACCCTGAACAGATTGTTTTCCATGCTGCACAGTGGTCCTTAGAGAGTGACATCTGATGGCTCTCACAGAAATTAATGTTGACCTGAAATGAAATGATTTGCCATCTCATTGAAACTTTTCAAAACCTCTTGTTCTGCAAAAAAAATTTCAATATATTGACATTTTGTCTTGATTTTTTTTAATATGAAAACAAATGTCAAAATGTAATCTGTGGGTTAGAACATCCATTTTTTAATCTCTGTTCTGTATAGTGTTCTGTCGTCGAAAAGACACTGTATAGTAAAGGGATATTCTTTCATCCATGAAAACTAAATTTTAAAATTCTATTGTCATTTTCCTTTTTAAGACAATTTTAACATTATTGGTCTCTGAAAGAGACCAAATAAAGAAGATTGACTAACACAGTAACTATGTCTCTTCTAGTAAACAAGCCTGATGCAAAATGATTCTTTGAGTACATGAAGCAGATCTTGATATGCATTAAGGCAGGAGTTGGCAACCTTTGGCACACGGCTTGCCAGGGTAAGCACCCTGGCGGGCCAAGTTGGTTTGTTTACCTGCCGCTTCCGCAGGTTCGGCCGATTGCAGCTCCCACTAAGCCGAGAGATGTGTTGGCCGCTGCTTCCTGCCAGCCCCATTGGCCTGGAGGAGTGAACTGCAGCCAGTGAGAGCTGCAGTCGGCTGAACCTGAGGATGCGACAGGTAAACAAACTTATGATTTAAGGTACTAGACTTAGAGTCAGGAGGTTTGGGCTCTATCCAGTTCTGCCACAGACTGAGTGTGACCTTGGGCAAATCACTTTGTGCCTTGGTTTCTTATCTGTAAAATGAGAATAGTAATAATTCCTTTCTTCCATGCTTTGTCTTGTCTATCTAGGTTTTAAACATTTCAGGACAGGGACTGTCTCTATGGTGCCTTGAACAATGGGATGCTACTGTAATATAAATAAGGCTATATTAGCCTTTTGTGGTGATATTTTTTTTAATCATTAAATATTTTAAAATCCTCTGCCTGAATACTGGATTATAGATGGGAATTAGCCAAAGTGTGATGCTATCTTGTTCAGGATAAGGCAAAGGCTAATAGGGGAAGAACTTGACTAAAGATTCTGGCTTTGCTAGCTGGAAAGCTGTTCTCCTCCTCTGAGTATTCTACAGAGTGACCAAATTTCTAAATATTTATTCTCTTTTTGGTGCTTCTCTTGTATGTGTACTTGGTGTGAAAGTTTTTTTTCCATTACCAGTACAGTCCATATTTTACTATGCCACAATTTTTTGTACGAGTTGTCACAATTTTCTGGTTGTGTAATAGCGTCTAGCTGATGACAAAAATAAATTGTCATTCTGTTTAAAATCTGCATCCTTTACTGGAGCATTAAGTAAGCACGTCAGGGGATCTCTAGAAATCCAGCATTTACGCAAAATATTATACCCACTTGTAAGCACCAAATGTAAATGGAGCAGGCAGAAGACTTGATCCACTGGTGTGTTCCAATTTTGTGATGGATAACCTCATTGAAATTACGTTGGTGTAAAACCGGAGTAGTGCAGTGTTTAAGTTGTGCCAAAAGTTCTCAGGGGTGACCTCCAGATGGAATAAAATAACATTGCCCCCATTTTTTTTTTTTTTTAAGTCTAAGGTCCTGAGATAATCTTTTTTTTTTTTTTTTTAAAGTTGTTTTTGCTTGGTGTTGTATTCTATAAATGAGGAATATATGCTGTTCATTTGAATAGCTACAATAATAAAAAGAAGCACCTAACCAAGACTGCAAGTGCCGAGGACACAAGTTACAGGAACAGAACAACATTAATAGTTCCATTCACCCTGACAGCCAACAGAATTCATTAGGCCTCGTCTTTCCTGTAGTGGAAGACTCTTCCGAGCATTGTCATACTTTGGCTAAAGGCGGAGGAGAGGGTGTTTAATCAGAACTCTTCTTCCACCCTCTGTGTAGGGTGGTTAAGTTGAGTGTTAGCAAACAAATAATAGTTGAGATTCTGTGTCACTTTTTCAAATAAAAGCAGCAGAGAGTCCTGTGGCACCTTATAGACTAACAGATGTTTTGGAGCATAAGCTTTCGTGGGTGAATACCCACTTTGTCGGATGCTGCTTTTACAGATCCAGACTAACACGGCTACCCATCTGATACTTTATCAAATAAAACTTACATTGAATTCATTAGGAGTTCTCCTTAATTAAAGTCCACAAAATGTGTCTTAAAGTTAAGTAGTTTGAGTTGAAACCATTTCCTTTCTCAAACAAACTTGTTTCATTTGCTTGTCCACTTGCCCATAGAATTTTCCACGGAAAAGCAAAGTAGATAAAATCTGACAGTTTAATGTAAAATATAAAAGGGGGAGAACCTCTCTCAAGCCTTCTTTTATACACGACAAAGGAGCACCCTCATGGTCTCCATGAACACACACACACATACACATACACGTGCATACACACCTTTTTCCTAGGTGTAGTCTTCACCTCTAAAAATTTTGCCTGATGGGGTTTGTAAGTTAGCTAGAGATTAGCAATGGTTTCCCCACCCCATACCAGCCATTTTGTTAATGGCAATGATCCCCATCAGTCCTCCAGTGGCCTACTGTATCTTCATCAAGACCCACTCTACCTGTCCGATGAGTTAGGCAGCCTACATGCCCTTTTTCTCTTTAGCAGTACAAGTCTTTATGACCAGGCCTGCTGTTTCCACTGTTCTTGGGAACCTGGTTCGCTCTGGTGCCTATCTCCAATGGTCCAATGCCTTCCCTATAGTGCAGAAAAGCTTTTGAGGGATCTAATTTTGAATGTAGAATCATTATAAAGAATAATACAAACAATAATTGTTTAAGAAGCAATGAATTTGTAAAGGTTTTCAAATATCGTAGTATGTCTGTGTCCTTCTTCATCTTCATTAAGGCTATTGAAAGAGCAGTCATAAAGCCAATCCTTTTTAGTAAGATTTACAAGTAAATTTTTGAATCATTGTTTACCTTCCCATTAGCGCTTCCCTACAAATCAAGCTATATCTTGAATTTGTATCTGGGACCTAGTATTTAAAAGCAACAGAATATTAATGTTGTTTATTCATATTTATTTCCTTTAATTTTCTTTTTCAATAATAACTTTTGTAGTAATACTCACTGGTTGAGGAAAGTTTAATTGGCACAAAGGTTCCCTTTTACAGATCCTTCAAGTTGTGGCTAATAATTTTGCAAAACAATTGACTGTTGCTGTTGTTTTCCCCTCTTGTTTCTTTTACCTCCCCCGTATGACTGTTCATATTAATAGGCACTATTTTATTTGCCAAAAGCAAAACAAAAAAAGTGGGAGGTGGAGGGAAGGGAGGATAATCTGGAAATCTAGATGATTCTCATGTTTGTTTCACCACCGTGCCATAACTCAAAATATAGGGATGGACAACTTGAACCTTTGCCCTAAATACAAAAGGATATGTGAAGTCTGAATATGTTCATGTAATTTGTTTCATTATTTTTAAATTTCATATGCTGTGGTTCCTAGTTCCAGTAAGTAAATATGATGACAGTTTGTTCTCGCAAGATTTCCCTCCCAGTTTTACTGCTTTAAACTCTGAAAGTTACAAAGCCTCATTTTTGTTACATGAGTGCCTCAAGCAGTGCTTGTGGGTGAAATATTAGAAAAACAAAGACTATTTATTTTTTTTTTGATCAGGGCAAAACTAGACTCTTAATATTTGTATTAATTTTGAATGTTAGGGCAGCCTAGAAGCAAATCGGCAAAGCACAAAAAAATTATTTTGACCCTCTTTCCCACACACCAAAATCAAGAGGTGTGCCTAAATTATTAATTGGGACCAGAAACTCCCCAAAGTTCAAGAGGGGCTTATTTCTAGCTTTCTAGATTACATCATCTCACCCAAAACAAAACTTCTTTAAAATCCAGTTCACCTTAATTGACTGTCATAGCATGCCTGAGGATTTCTGGTTTCAGTGGCTCTCTGACTGAGACTTTCTGACTATGGCTGTCTGCCAAGACGTTGGCCATTCCTACTTCAAGCATACCATTGCATCATCACTTCTTTTCTTGCTCTAATCAGTTCACCCTCATTTTTTTCTGAAAGAACAGCCATAAATAATCTTTAAAAGCGTTAGATAAATCTTTCTTGATCATAAAAAGTAGCACCCATCCAAATGGTTTAGGGGAACCTAATGGAAAAGATCTCTTTTATGTCACCTACAGAAGAGACAGAGCTCTGTCATAAGAACCAATCAATATCTGGTGCTTCCCTAGACAAAAATAATACATTTTGAGCGGTTAAACTTGATACAGCCACTTGAGGTCAGCCAGGGCTTGCATTCCCGTCTCTAATGCCTGAATGCTATGGGGGAAAGATGGAATGTGAACTCTGCATAAAACAGCAGTCTGTTCTAATCTTACTCCTATGCCAGTCAAGACAGATGGAAAAGCAGGTGGGAAAAATGGAGGAAAAAATTGGAAGTGGAGATATCCATTGCTAAATATGGAATGTTTTCACTGCCAAATTTCATTGTTTTCCCCTTTCTCCAGGGTGTAAAAGGTGTTCAGATTATTAGTTTAAAAGTCTTTTTCACAAAAGATCAGTTCTCGTAATGTTCTATGGTCCTCCCTCCCTTGCCCCCCCCCACCCCAAGTTTTGGTTCCTTATAATTAATACCACAGGATATCTATGTCTGGGAATACTATCTGATTATGCTGTCACTCACAAACACATGTGCATCCTCAAATGATTTACTTACTTTAACTGTTCATAGCCTATTTCTACGTCAATTTGTCTGCCTTAGCTGTACTTACTTAAGATTTATAGGAGGAAGTAGTAGTAACATCTTTCTTGTCACTAACAGGTATGGCAAGTGTCAAGCATTTCACATGACACGTTCAGCGGGAGAAAGAAAGACTAACCTACAGAGTACTGTTTAGCACAGTGGAAAATGCAGTGGGGGAGGTGGGAGGAGCCAGGAGACCATGTGGTCTGGTCTCTCCCCATCCATTGGTTGATGTCTATAATTCTGTGCAGTTCACAATCTCTATTGACTAAAGCCTTGTACATCATCTTTACATATGAACTAACTGAGTGGTTGTATGAAGTCAGCTCAGTGAGAGCTGGAAATAAGACCCAAATCTCAGCCACTCTTCAATGTGACTTTTTGGAATGAGTATGCCAAATATATATCTTTGGCTAACTAGTTGGTGACCACTGCTTTAACCACTAGGAAACACGCTGTCCCTGGAGCCAAAAGTAGAACAGTTGTGTAACCCACTGGTAAAGTTTGTGCTGTATCCCATTAGGAACTGATCCTCAGGGTATTACAATCCATTTCTACTTGCAAGTACTCCTTCACCTCAAGTGCAAGAGATTTATGCTGTTGATCTGAGGATCCTGTGTTCAAATCCTACTGAGTAGGTGTGCTTGAAAAAAAACAGTATATGATGGATATTTATTAGAATTATAATCTAAGACTATATCCTACTTCTGCCCAAGTTTTCACAGGTGGGTCTGAGGCCCCATTATATTATGTGATGCACACAATAATAGATGGTTCCTGCTCTGAAAATCTTAAAATCCTGGAGTAAAGGGTCATTGTGAGTTGGATGCTGAAACTGAGTCCACCATACTTGTTATATATAGGGACACTTGGTGGCAGAATAAAAACACTAAAAATGCAACAGTAAAACAAATATTAACACAATATCCAAATTCACTTTTAAATACAGTATTTTCTGATTATAAAATTGTTCCAACAGTTACTCCCGGGTCCGTTTATACCAACTTTTATACATGGATTATTTACAAGAATCAACTTCAGATGCACAGCCCAGACCTCTTCCATCTCTGCTATAAGAGCAGCTGATGAAGAAAAGCATGCTGTTCTCCTCTGTGTGAAACAGTCTGTAGGTAGAATTGCAACACATGTTACCAGTGGGTTTACACAAGTATTTGTCAAACAGCAGCGGAATGCTAGGCATCAGGAGTCTTGGTTTCTATTTCTGGCTTTGGGAAAAGAGTGAGGACTAGTCGTTAGCATAGTCAACTGTAACCACCCTGCTTAGATTGTCTGGTGAGGACCTTTGTATATAAAAAGACGAGTCTCGACAGCTTGAACTAACTTACTATGGAACCAGTAGCAGAGTCGTCTTTTTTTATGTGATCTAGCTGCTAAAGAGTGCCATACAACTACATTATGTTAGTGTGAACAATAGAAGCACCTAATTTGCCGTGTTTCTTCTGAAAGACTGTGTGGCAAGTAGATGAGATTTTTTATCTTACTGTAGACACATGGGTTCTATTTCCAGCCCTATACAAGCTCTTTGTTATCTTGTATGTGAAATGAGCAGATGATTGATTGTATCTACCTGAGATATCAGCATAACACCTTGGTTTGTAGTAAGGTTTGTGACATGGACAGAAATATTGACTGCAATCAGTGGAAGAGCAAGGACTAGAAATGGTCCCCGATCTTGCAGATTCATGCACCTCCCCAAAGACTATACTGCGTGAAGTGGGAATGGTTTGCACTGTCTGATTTTGCTTTCCCCCAAAATCATGACAACCAGAACTTTTCATGTCCTCCTGATCCTGCCTGCAGAAGGGCTCAAAACTCAGGAATTACTGTTCCTGTGTGTGGTTATATCAACTTATAATAATGGGATCCTGACCAATGATTGGGACCTCTAGACCCTATTACAATAATAACTAGTAGTAGTTCAGTATGGCTTCTTCGTCTTGCCTCACTCATCATCACAAAAGGGCTCCTGAGCTGCACTCACTTTGGATAACACCCGATATTTCCAGTTTCTCCACTTGCAACTAAAAAATCTGAATTTGTGAAGTCCGAGTATGAATTTGCTCACTCAAAACTGGTTCGTAGTCCTGCCTGAACAATTTATCCCCACTTTCTGTAGTGGCCTGGTCAATAAAAGCTCTTAATAGCTGTCATATTCTGAATCTTCTTCAAAAGAAAGAAAAATAAAAACCTTAGCTTTTATATGGACACATTTTTCCCAATTCCTTTAAAAAGCATCACAAAAGTGAGCTTTCTCTTATGCAGAATACCCATGGAATTGTAGAAGTAACACTTGTATACACACTGCTGAATAATGAGCAACCTTCTGTAGAGAAGCTTTATATCAGAATGCAGGAGACTAGCAGTGGGATCCTAGAGCTATATCAGGGCTGCTTTGGGGGAGAAGAGGAGATGGGGAAGTTTTAGTACAAACTAGAAAATTGCTGTAAGTAAGAGGAGACTGATTGTTGAAAGAGAAAATTCATATAATAGCATGCATGTAGAAGTATTATGTTTCTTTTTAAATAAGATGTTATCACCTATGCAGACATTGAAAGCTCCTACTTCAAATATCAGTGCTGTGTATACATTTGATATTCTAAATAGCTTTGACTGATGTTTTTGAACAAGTATTTAATACTGACTAAATACTGACTAATACTGACTAAATAGTTGATAACTCAGCTAATAAACCCTTTCTCTTCCTTTTTGTGGGAGAAAACATCTTTTGTCCATCAAGTTTTAAGGACTTTTTCAGTGCCTGAACTGAATGGGAGGAAGGTGGCCCTTTGTTCAAGGCATGAGACTGGGAATCATGAAACCTGGGTTGTCCTCCCAGCTCTCCCACTGACTTCCTGTGTGACTTTAAACAAGTCACTTAGCTTCTCTGTGCCTCAGTTTCTCTGTGTAAAATGAGACTAATACTTCCCTACCTCAGAGAATATGTGGCTTAATTCATTCATGTTTGTCTCTCTAAATCCAATTGGCCAGTCATGTCTTCTAACTAGAATCACTGGCTGACTTTCTTCTTCTTTATTCTTTCTTCTTCTTCTTACCCAGTTAGGGATGACAAAATAATCAAGTAAGCATAGTGAAAGATGTCCTTGTTTACAAGCTACATTCAGTTCCACTACTGTTTTAGGGCTTGTCTACTCTTTAAACACTACAGTGGCACAGCTATAGCGCTTCAGTATAGACACTGCCTTTGTCAACAGGAGGGATTCTCCCATTGGTGTAGCTAATGTACCTCCCCAAGAGTCTACACTGGGGGCTAGCTCAGTATAGCTACATCTCTTGTTGTGTGTTTTTCACCATCCTGTGAGATGTAGCTATCCCAATTTAAATTCCTAGTGTAGACCAGGCCTCAGAGTCCATCTCCAACCAGCTCCCACTGCAATCGACAAGTCTTTTCAACTCTTACCACACAGAATGTTTCTGACTTTTAAAGATGCATTAACAACTCGCACCTCATGGATCTTAAAGCTCAATATACCACAGTGAAGTGGTCAGATAAGGTGCAAAATGGTCAACATAGTCTATTCTATGTTTTACACATCAACTTCAATAAATGACAAATGTCAATGTCTCGATATATTGCTGTGCGGTGGCGTTACTTTACAAACAAAGACCTTTTCTACATGAGAAACATGCTGTGGTTTAAGTTAAATGGGGTTTAAAAAACATTAAATTAAATGGGTGGACACACTTTCTTTTATTTAGGTTTAAGAGTAGCTTGTTTTCTTAAATTGATTCCTAATCTAATCTAAACTGAAATGAGCCTGATTTAAATCAAAACAAATGGCCACACAGGGGCTTGCACCAGTTTAATTAAAATAATCCACTGCAACAGTCTCCTATTCACAAGCCCTGTATGATGTGTGTGGTATGCATCCCAAGCAGTATATGATTGATGAAAATCTATTAATAGCCATATTTACATCTGTGTCTACACAATGAAAGGCAGATCCAGTGCACGTCTGAATGTGAGTGAAGACATTTTAAAAGTAAAGGCCTAATCTCTTCTCATTGAGGTCTGAGAGTTTTTGCCATGCATTGACTCCAGCAGGGACAGTCTCAGACCTAGGATAGAAAATCATTGATACTTAAAGACACTGCTTCTTTCAAGATCAAGATTACTGTAAGTGTGTATGAAAATACTGGTCACTTTAGTATCTGTGCCAACTTAGAGTTGTTCTCTACCTTGGCTAGAATAACTACTGGAGTCCTTGAACTCTGTATGTTTGTATAACTGACCAGATCCTGGCTGAGCTGTATACAAATTGATGCCCCCAGTTTTGCAAACCTAAACCTTCATGCCCAATGCTGTGAGGTTCTGAGCACCACCTGATGGATGCTGGTTGCCCTCAACTCCCTTTCAAGACAGGCTGTCGGTGAGGGCACTTAGTACCTCTCAGGTTTGGACACACAAAGCTGGCCTTAAACCATAGAGAAAAAATCAGTTTTATCACCCTGCCATCCTCTTAAAAAATATTATGGTGCAAAGCATTATTACGTGACACTTCTATAACTGTGCTTCAGGGTGAGATAACCATGCTTATTTTATTAAATTTTACGGTGGGTTGCAGAAGTCTGAGGTAATCATTTTATTTAGCTTGTTAAATACACTTTGCATATACTAGAGTGTTTATGGCTTCTGGTAAAGTCAAGCTAGGGAGGGAATGCAGGCCGAAATTCCTTCAAAATTATCTCTTGGTGAAAATATTCATTATTTGCTGTATATTTACTGTGAGTAAAAAGTACTAAATCTTTTAAAGTTCAGAAGTATCAATTGTCTCTTATTAAAAAAAAACAAAACCATAAAATAAAAGGATCAAATATTTAGTGTTAATACTGTAGAACCTGAATCTTTTTTATTTTTAAAAGAAAAGTGGTGAAGTGTTAAAAGAGAATTGTTTAGTAAATCACTGACCTACAAAATAAGACTTAATTCAGCATCCAGTTTTGGTATTTACTTTAGACAAGTCTACACTACAAATTTGTATCGGTGCACCTGCACTGATACAGCTGTGCTGCTCATAGACTTTAAGATGAGAAGGGACCATCATGATCCTCTAGTCTGACCTCCTGCACATTGCAGGCCACAGAACCTCATCTACCTACTTCTGTAGTAGACCCTAACCTATGGCTGAGTTACTGAAGTCCTCAAATCATGGTTTAAAAACTTGAAGGTACAGAGAATTCATCATTTACACTAGTTTAAACCTATAAGTGATCCATGCCCCATGCTTCAGAGGAGGGCAACCCTTTCTCCTCCCTCCCCCAGGTCTCTGTCAATCTGATCTGGGGGGGAAATTCCTTCCCAACCCCAAACATGGTGATCAATTAGACTCTCTGAGCATGTGGGCAAGACCCACCAGCTAGATACCTGGGAAAAAATTCTCTGAAGTAAACTCAGAACTCTCCTCATCTAGTGTCCCATCACTGGTCATTGGAGATATTTTCTGTTAGTGGTTGCAGATTGGCTATATGTCATTGTAGGCAATCTCATCATACCATCTGCTCCATAAACTTAACAAGCTCAGTCTTGAAGCTAGTTAGTTTTTTTCCCCCTCCATTGCTCCCCTTGGCAGGCTGTTCCAGAACTTCACTCCTCTGATGGTTAGAAACCTTCACCTAATTTCAAGCCTAAATTTATTGGTGGCCAATTTTTATCCATTTGTTCTTGCGTCTACATTGGTGCTTCACTTAACTCCCCTCCCTCCCTGTTATTTATCCTTCTGATATATTTACAGAGAGCAATCATATCTTCCCTCAGCCTTCTTTTGGGTAGGCTAAACAATCTAACCTCTTTGCGTCTCCTCTCGTGAGGTAGGTTTCCCATTCCTTGGATCTTCCTAGTAGCCCTTCTCTGTACCTGTTCCAGTTTGAATTCATCTTCCTTAAACACAGGAGACAAGAATTGCACACAGTATTCCAGATGAGGTCTCATCAGTGCCTTGTATAATGGTACTAACACTTCCTTGTCTCTACTAGAAATCTCTCCTGATGCATTCTCCGATTGGATTAGCCTTTTTCACGACCTTATCACATTGGTGGCTTGTAATCAGCCTATGGTTGACTAATACATCCAGATCTTCCCCCCTGCCCCTCTGGTCACTTCCAACTGATACATCCCAAGTTTATAGCAAAAATTCTTGTTCTTTGTCCCTAAATGCATGGCTTTGCACTATTAAAGTTTCATCCTATTTCTATTGCTCCAGTTTACAAGGTCATCTAGATCTTGTATGATATTCTGGTCCTCCTCCACATTGGCATTATCTCTCAACTTTGCGTTATCTGTAAATTTTATTAGCACACTCCCCCTTTTTGTGCCAGGGTCAATTATAAAAATGTTAAATAAGATTTGTCCCAAGACTGATCCCCTAGGAACTCTGCTAGTAACCTCTCTTGACAATTCATTTTTCAGTATGAACGACTGTAGTTTCTCATTTTAACCTATTTCTTATCCACCTTTCAATTCTCATATTCACCCCCATCTTCTCCAATTTAACTAATCATTTCCCATGTGGAACTATATGAAATGCCTTACTGAAATCCAGGTAGATTAGATCTATTGCATTTCCTTGGTCTAAAAAATCAGTATCTTAAAGGAGGAGATCAGGTTGGTTTGGCACGATCTACGTTTTGTAAAAACATACTATCTTCTGATGAAGATACTCTATCAGCTTAATAACCCCACCTCTGTGAGAGAAGCTCTCCTGCTAACATAGCGCTGTCTATACAGGGCGTTACAATTGGTACAGAGGTGCTGGAACAATTTTATAGTGGGGATGCTGAGAGCCATTAAATCAAGCTGTGAACCCTGCATATAATGGAAACTATCTCAAGTGGCGGGTGCAGCAGCACCCCTACTTCCAGCATCTATGGTTTAGTATAACTAAGTTGCTCAGGAATGTGGATTTCTCGTTTAAACATTTTAAAATACAAACATTTCAGATGTTGAAATGGGACATTTTGACATTTCTTGCCCGTTTTCTCAGAAACAATATTTTTGTCAAGGATATTTTGCAAAGCATTTAGATTTTGATGGAACTATTTTCACTGACAGAAAATGGCTCTGTAGAAGTTTTTCTAGCCAGCTCTAGAAGTTGCTTGTTTATTCATGTTTTTACTTTAGCCCTTTTTTTGTTTCATCTCAAGAACTTTATAAACATCAAGCTTCTTGGCACCTTTTTCGCAAGGAAAATATTATCCCCATTTTAGAAGCAAAGACAGATGACTTAATTGAATTCTGGGTAGCAGGGTTGGGAATAGAATTTGGGCGCAATTAGTCCTCGTTCACTATGGTGAAGGAGTCTCAGGTTTTCTTCTATTAGTCTGACCATAGATAAGTGAAAAACAAATGTTAATAGGGCCTAAGAGAAGTTCTAATGTTTCTCGTTTTAATTCCCTTAAGGCAACATTCCTTCCAGTACCCAGTTTATTTCCATAAATCACTAGGCACTGAAGTTGCATGGTGGCCCTATTGAAGTTAGTGGGTTTTGCCATTTGATTTTTGGGAGCGGGCAGGATTTCGCCCTGAGAATATTACTCAGTTACAGACTGGAAGTGTGGCAACTACATTGTAAGGCACATACTTTTTAAGAGCCTTCAGAAGATGTTCACAACTTCAACGTCTTAAAAGTGGTCTGTCTGATTAACAAGCTGGAAGTGGCCTTCTGTGGAGAAAATTCTGTGGAGCTAGACCAGGATATCTGGCTACTGGTGGAACGCTAAATAAAAGGAGAACATAAGAATGGCCGTACCGGGTCAGATCAAAGGTCCGTCCAGCCCAGTATCCTGTCTTCTGACAATGACCAATGCCAGGTGCCCCAGAGGGAATGAACAGAGCAAGTAATCAACTGATCCATCCCCTGTTGCCTAATCCCAGCTTCTGGCAAACAGAGGCTAAGGATGCCATCCCTACCCATTCTGGCTAATAGCAATTGATGGACCTATCCTCCATGGATTTGTCTAATTTTTTTTCTGCAACATCCTCCGGCAAGGAGTTCCACAGGTTGATGGCATGTTGTGTGTAAAAAAACAAAACAAAACAAAACAAAACTTCCTTTTGTTTGTTTTTAAACCTGCTGCCTATTAATTTCATTTTGTGACCTAGTTCTTGTGTTATGAGAAATCAAGATAATCATTCTAATATTAAGATATAAACTGCTACTGACAGTCAGAGCAACCGAAGACATGAGCTCTGAAATTATAATTATATAAAAATGTAGAGCTTGATCTCAAACTCAGTCAGAATTATTCTTCTTCGAGTGTTTGCTCATATCCATTCCAGTTAGGTGTGCGCGCGCTGCGTGCACGTTTGTCGGAGAAACTTTTACCCTAGCAACACTCGGTGGGCCGGCAGGTCGCCCCCTGGAGTGGTGCCATTATGGTGCCTGATATATACCCTTGCCGACCCAACCGCTCCTCAGTTCCTTCTTACCGCCCATGTCGGTCATTGGAACAGTGGAGCGCAGCTTAGCTGACCTCTGCTTCCCTAGCTACTCATAGTTATTGTGTATTTAGATATATAGTTATAATCCTTTTATATATATATTTATCTATACTTATGCGTTTTTTCTTTGCTAGCATAGTT
>NC_133771.1:143100957-143180369 GCF_003597395.2 Chelonoidis abingdonii
TTTTTTTTTTTTTTTTTTTCTGAGGTGGTTAGGTTTTTATTTCTAAATGCCTCTTCACTTCCTGCATCAGGACAGAAACCACAAACGGTGAAATATTGTGACAGATTGATCCTGTGAATGTTCCAACACAATTTAGGACAACTGTTTAAAACAATTTGGGTTCTTATTCAAACAGGCCTTCCTAACTGTGTGAGAGTCTGTAATTTGGGACAGATTAGCCTGTGTATGTTTGTGGAGATGGAGCACACAGAGCTCCTCCTCACACAGCCTGTGTAAGGAGGGGCTGGCTACAGCATTCTCTGTGTGTAGGGGTGAGTGAGAAGGCATGATCAGGGACTGCTCCCTCCATGTGCTCAGGCCCCACCTCCACCTCTTGCAAAAGAGTTTCCTCAAAAACATGTAGGTTATAAAATAGCCATAACATCCTGAACAATTTGCCCTTTGGGCTGAAACTTTCTATTCTTTGTCTGAGCCCAAAGCTGAATGTTTATGGAAAATTTGAGAACTTTATTTGGGGGTTGGGAGGAGGGGAAAGAGTTTTTTAATGATAAACATTAATTTTGTCAAACTAAATGCCTCCCTCCTTTATTTCTTTTCAGGGAACACTTTTAGATTAGCATAGCTTGGGTTTTAAACTGAATGTCAAATATGATTTAACACAGTGTATGTGCAGTGTGCTGGAGACCTTGACAAATACCTGACAGTTTGTCTTTGTTCAATAATCAGGTCCTATCCCAAAATAGTTGTTACAATTAATAGAAATAGTTGACAGGTAAGTATGCAATCGTCTGCTTAGTATGATGTAAAGAAAAATTAATGTGAGTACAAAGATTTTTATTCCTCTCAAATATTGTCATGTTAGCAGATGTATTTTATGGAAGAAGTTGTCAGTGCTCCTTTTACAGAGAGACATTATTACATGGGGCAGTGTATTTAACTGAGGAATAGCATTGTTTGCTTCCTTTTTCTTGGCCAAATCTGGTAAAAAATTGAACAAAGCCCTAGTAAAATGGCTTTTTAGAAAATGCTAAACAGAAAACAGGCCTGAGGGAAGGAGTCCTGAGTCCTAAGATGGGCTTTCAATCAGACTTGGGCTCCTTAGTCCCCACCAAACTTCTGAAAATTGGACTTTCTTCTTTGTGCTCACGTCTGTGGATTCATTACAAGGGTATTTCTGCTGCTTGCAGTTTAGGAGCAGAAGTAGGCCTGTCAGATGCTGGCAGAAGGGAACAGCCTGCCTTCTGAAGTTCCCAACAGTCTTTTTGACTTTCCCCAGTGGCCAGCAGCTCAGTCAGACCTCCATGCTGAAGGGCTTTTCTGAGAGCAATTCAAAACTTTATTTGAAATTTTAGATTAACAATGCATATGTGTGTCACTGATTCTCTCCGAGAGCTGCATTTGTTTTTTGGAGGGACTGTCACCTCAGCTTTTCTTTCCCTCTTGAGGAATTTGCAGAAGCTGGTGCCCCTTCAGTCCTCCAGCAGCAAGCTGGGCTGAGAAAAGCTGGAGGCAAAAGAAATAATCTGTTACCTGTCCACCGGCGTCTCTTTGAGTGTCTCTTTGAGGAGCTCAGCTGGTTCTTTTGTACAGAGTTCAGCCCAGGCTAGGTGAGGTCACCTGAGTTGTACTCCCCTTGCCAGGAGAGAAGCCAAGCAGGATTGGAGATGCTAGTTCTGCTGGGCAAGATGAAGCTCATACCCCTCAGGGTTGCCTCAGTCCCTTCCCAGGGCAGGTACGAAGGCAA
The DNA here is from genome assembly GCF_003597395.2 of Chelonoidis abingdonii. Lineage (NCBI taxonomy): Eukaryota > Metazoa > Chordata > Testudines > Testudinidae > Chelonoidis > Chelonoidis abingdonii. The sequence continues at coordinate 143,102,702 of NC_133771.1, forward strand.
GAAGTGATGGAAAAGAACTGGATGCAGGTGCCTTTGAGGATAATGAAGCTAGAAGGGCACACCAGGTAGGCAATTACATCTGAATTCCTGTAGCTTGCACTAGTAGCCACCCCTCTGACTCTGGAGCTCAGCTCTCCTGTCCTCCTCCTGCCCCAAAGTAGGTTTAGGAATATAAACTCCTAAAGAGGTGGAAATTACCGGTAATAATAACCAGTGGTTATTTTTTTCCTCCTTCCCACCTTCATGGAATGCAACATGGCAGATAATTCCCCTGCTCACCATTATGGAGTTGAGGCATGGCAAAACATTGCCTAAAAGACCATGTCATAGACCTAAGCAGATTCCTCTATGTATGCATACATATACACCTCTACAAAGAAAATTATTTTTCCTTAGGGCAGGAATTCTAGCAGAACTGGAGTTAGAGAATCAAACTGTAAAATATAGTTATAAAAACAAAATAACAAAAAAGAGGATAGGGTTTTTTTGTTTGTTTTGGGTTTTTTTTTTTCAGGCCAGAGAGTACTGAGTATTATGAAACTAACCTTAGGAGGTCTGCAGCTGCCCTAGACAATCGATAGTTATATGTCCTTCCCTCTGCACCCTGGGAACATGTAATAGAGGGATAGGGATTTCCTGCCACAGCTAAAAGACTTGGAAAATATCGAGTTGTCATTCCCAGCTGTTGCTGTGAGTTGCCATGCTCTAATGTTGAGATTATTGTTCCCAGCTTCTGTTGCAGGTTGCCATGCCTTGCCAACATCACCTCCCCCTCCCTTCAGCAGATGGCTCTGGAGTGAGGAGAGGAACAGCAGCCTAGATATGGAAGGATCAGCAAGCAGTAACAGGTCTCTGGTCCTGCTATTTATCTATTTCTACCCTGGCATCCATTTTGTAAGACCAGAAGTCTCCACAGTGTGCACCAGTCTAAAATGTAACCTGGTATCTCTAACAAATATAAATGTGCCTATTTTCCCTGGTACTGTGGAACTCAGAATTTCTAACTGGAGAAGATTTTACGTGAAAGAGTGTTTTCCTCACTATCCAGGCAGGCATAGTCTCAGCTCCTTCCTCTGGGCATGATATCAGATGGCATCAGGCCAGTTAAATAAACAAATGTGAACTGTCATGTAGCATCCAAAATGTCCCTGTGTGCCTTCTCAAGCAATGCTAGCATGGGTGGACAGTATTGCAAGTAAATTCCCTCAGCCTAAAACCCATATGGCCTAGGGCAGTGATACTCAGACTGAGACTTGCAAGCAGCAAGTGGCTCTTTAATGTGTCTCCTCTGGCTCTTTGCACACTGTGTGATATAACTGTTAACTAGTCAGGATGCTTTTGCTATGTTGTTAATCAACTGTAGTTGATAAAATCATAATACATGGTCAGTCATTTTGCTATGAGAATTATATGTAAGTAAACCTAAATAATTCCCCCTGTCATATTGTTTAAATATGAATCTATAGTACGATAGTAAATGAAACAGTGAATTCACACTACTGTGGATATTTTGGGTAATGCTGGTTGCTAAGTTGGCTCCTGAACCACTCAGGTCTGTGTATCACTGGCCTATGGGCTTCTCCCTGGAAAGAAGAAAAAGTGGGATTGAGATCTATTTCATGTCTTTGGGATTTGGAATCAGATACTCAGACAAATCAGTTCCCAGCTAGTGATACACTAGGAAACTTTATGGAAAGCTGAGGATATTCAGATTCATTCTGACTCCTATATTCCTTTTTGTAATGTCTAGCATGTCATATGGAAAATTGAAGCAATCATGAAATACAACAGGTAAAAATACCTCTCTGCAATTCATAGCTAGAACAGGTGCAGGATCGGTAGTTTCCCTGTTTTGTCTAAGAGCTATCTACAGGTCTTCCAAACAGATCTATCTGGAGTTAGACCTCAGAATGATGCTGGGACTGTTCAGTTTGGGAGTAAAAGGGCTACCAGTAGTTAGACTTGGCAAGATTTAATTCTTAGTTGTTCCATAAAGTCACTGGATAATATCAATATTTATTTTAAGCATTTTAAATTTATCAATTTTAATTTTCACAGTTGCTCAAAATAATTGATTTTAAGCATTGTTTTTCAATTTTAATTTTCACAGTTGAGGGACATTATTGTGGGTCAGATAATGGAGTGTGTGTCAGAAACTAATTATTTAATAACAGATGCTGAGAGTCAAAAAGATAAAGCTTATGACCATTAAAACACATTGTCAGCATCACATGTCAAAATATACAAAATAAATATTTTTAAATCAATCAGCATTTTTTCTTACTTTGCCTCTCTGTAAATTCTGATTATTGATGGAAATATTTTTGTCAATTTTGTGTGTGCAGTGAAATCAACATTTACTAATATTTACTGTTTAAAAAGCCTAATCTTCTAAATCTACTTATAGATGGAATCAAATAAGATCACTATTTAGATGGGGAACCTTATGTAGCTGCCCAAGAATTATAGAAACAGTTTTGTCATATTCCCAGTCTCAGAAACCCATGGAAAGAACACAACGTGAAAGTAATTCATTGTCCATATCAGATCAGAACATTATAACCTGCTCCCCATACTGTTTCAAGCCTCAAATAAGTGAGGACTAGCAGAATAAGCTCAGTGGAGTTTTGTCTTTAAAGCATTCCCATTTTACTGTCCTCTGGCAATTATGTTTTGCAGATGGATGTCAGCCTTTTTCTTTTGCCAACTTTGATCATTACCACTTGATCTTACATGTTCTCTCAGGATCTCTCTCCAGGTGCTTAGTAGCAATAATATTAGCTTGACAGAAAAGGAAAATCCACTTATGTCTTCCTGGACATGACCCCCATCCTCAAGTCCTGCTTTGAAGACATCAAGAGATAGAGAATATAACATTTTCCTTACTAGTTTGGTCCAGTGATTAATCAACCTCACTGTTAAATTCAGATTAGAAATTAGACATAAATTTTTGTCTGGCTTCAGCTTCCAGTCACTTGTTCTTGTTATGTCTTTCACTGCTAAATTTAAGAGCCCTATAGTACCTGGTATTTGCTCTCTGGGAAGGTACTTGCATACTTTAATAAAGTCACCTCAAAAATGTCTAAATTAAACATTTAGATTTGTTTGACAATTTTAAAGGTATTTTCATCTGAAACAATTCTGCAAAAATGAGAAAGATTCACAAAATGTTTCAGTATCATCAGCTATGCATTTTTGCCCTGCTTCCCTCCCCTCACCCCCCAAAAACACGAGAGTATTGGTCAAATTTTGCCAAGCTCTACTCACTACTCTACTATTTTATACATCTCAAAAATGGCACTGGTCCTTTTAGACATAGCATCACACAGATAGCTTGTGTTCAGTTAGTTGTCCACTGTGATCCCTAAATCCTTTTCACTGTCACTGCTTTCGAAGATACTGTCCTGTATTTATGGCCTAAATTCCTTGAAAATGCTTGAATTTCTTGTTTAAAAAAAACCAACCCACCCTACTCTGAAAGAACGTTATGCTTGTAAAGTGAAGCATTCAAAAGTTAGGAAATGCTTGTGCAACCTTAGTTCAGCTGCCTTATGTGTATGCTTATCATCTTTAATTATATGATCACATACTATTCTTTCCACAGGATCCATGCTTCATTCATTGCCTGGGATGGATGGTACTCAGGGACTTAATGAATGAAGCTGCAATGTGTAGTGTGTCTGCCTCATTTGTTGCAGAAATTGGAAAGTGTGTGATGAATGAGGCAGGGGCAATAGGAAAAGAAAATGTGGTCCTGTGATTTAGGGAACTGAATGCCACCTTGAAGAACTAAATTCTTTCCCGGCCTCTATCACAGAGTTCCCATGTGATCCTTGACAAGTCACTTAAACCAGACTCTTCACAGGTGGCCACTAATTGACTTCATTTTCCAACTAGAGAAAGCTAATGCTAGATTTGTAGAAGTGCTGAGCACTGATACCTGCAGAGGAAGTCAATGGGGATTGTGTTGAGTACTGTGAAAAATCTGTCCCGCCTAGGCAATTCAACTCTGACATCCAAAATTTGTCAACATGTGACAATTTGGCCTTCATGCTGTGTTTCTCAGTTCCCTGTCTATAAATTTAGGCTGATGGTGTCGTCTTACCTTGCAAGAATGTTGTAAAGATCGTTACTTATTTAATGGTTATAAAGCACACAAATACTAATGTGATGAGCATCACAGAAAGGTCCACAAAGAAATTAATGATTGTATATTCATTGCAGAGTTTGGAAGGCAGTAAATAAGACATGGGACCTGGCAGGAAGTGTTGAGTATAAAAGGACATATTAGATAGTGCTCACTGAATAAGCAACTACCCTGTCTGTGCACTGAATGTGGCAGGGTTCCTGTGGAAAAAATAGAATATGATCACATAATTTCAAAGTGTATCATAATGCATAAACATATAAATATGCCACAATCAACCTTGATTCTGGCATTTCCAATCATTCTGAGTGCTTGACTTTGCAACCTTATCATGCTTTTAATATAGTTTTTTGGATGTGATCATAATTATTTTGGTTTTGCTGGTTTTTATTGGGACCTGTATCCTGACTCATAGCCTCAAGCCAGTCAAATTTCACCAACCATCTACTCTTGATTTGGGAGTATTCCATAAAAAAACTGAAATTGAATCTATATGCATATGTTTGTTACTGGGTTGTTTTTCATTACTTTTAAAAAAGGTAATATAGCTTCGGGGAAAAAAATACCTAAACTCCAGTATCAGGTGTTTTTTCTTTTTGTTTTTACTAGTAAAAGAATAAGTGTGTGCTAGTTCATATTGGATTTTAACACAGGAGTTCTGTTTATTATAACATTTTGTTACCATAGAAGTATAAACTGAAAGGTAGCAATGATGAGTTAGTGTAATATATTACATTAAATAAACTTGTCCTGTTAGCGCTGCATGCAAGGCTTTGTTTACATTACAGTAAGCTGTTTTCTGCTGCATTTACAATTCTGCTGCACAAATAAATTAAGGGAGCTCATGACAGCATGATTTACTTTCTTCATACAAACTGAAAGGCATTAATTTTTTTTTAGCGTATTTGCTTGTAGATGGGTGTTCTTTAACGTTGCTGTATGGGCATCATCATGAACCCTATCATCTAAAAAAGAAAATAGATGAAAGGCTATCTTATCTCCTTGTTCCCATACGTAGAAGAAGGGCAAATATTAAATGTTATATTTAGAATTCAAAGACATAGCAAACAATATTGAATAACCTTTATAAATACATCCCTCTCCTTTTAACAGAAGGCAAATTTCCATTAAATGAAATAAATTTTTTTTAAAAAAGTTTAATCATTCCGACTGTTAAACTGGAGTTACTCTGCTGAAATCCAGTGAATTTATGATGCACAGGTGTAACTGAGTGAGTGATTTTGCCTGCAATGTCTTTATTTTTGGTGATGATTCATGAGCTGAGAAGGGGAAAAAGCCAGCCTGAATTTCAGATCCAGGGCTAAATTTGCAGGGCTAGTAGGTAGGGGAAAAATATCTCTACTTAGTAATGGATCAAATTTTATCTGTAAACAATGAGAGAAGAATACTGAACTTCAGACTGCTGTTTTTACAGACTATTTTTTAAAGAGTGCACTTTAATCATGTAAGAGTTTAGCTGCTCATGTGAACATTACCATTAATAACAAAAATATTTCTTTATTTGGCTTTGAGACTATTGTTAATAGGGTTTAGGTGGGTGGTAGTAAAATTTTTCATTTCTCCATATCCATCTCCACCCTTCTGTGGTAAAATCTGCATCACTCAACACACAGCTGTCTATTCCTCTCCTCCTTTCTTTTTATTCTCCATCTCCCCTCTCTAAAGATATAAGCTCGCAGCACAGGGACCTGGCAAGAGGGATAGTACCATGGAAGCAACTGATGCCCTTTCTGTGTGTAGGTCTGTGTTGCATGATCTGAACCATTAAAAGGAAAACTGACAAACCCGTTAAGCCCCCAAATTTAACATAAGTGTGAAACTGTAAACTATCTTAAGAAATATCCTTTGTAGGATTTCTAATTAATATTCCATTTATAAATATTTTTATAATGCAACACTTCATTTACAGTAACCGCTACATGTAAACAGAGCAGCATGAGCAAGGAATAATACCATATTGTGCATACACAGCTTTGTTTATACGTAGAATCACAATAGAAACTGAATTTCAACTCTGTAACGGTCCATTACATTTTGTAGCACTAGAGTTTACTTCCATGAATTGCATTTGAACGTCCTTCCTCTTTGTATATTGTCTGGTAAACTACACATATCCTACTTATAACTTTATCCTCTGGAAGTATGAAGTATGGTATCTTAACTTTGGTCAGAGAGCACCTTCTTAGATTGAGAAGGGAACATGTAAAGTTTAAACAGAGGCCTAAAAGTTGTGGAAGGTAAGGGAACATGTAGGGTGTGTGGGGAAACCCAATGAGATCTGCAGACATGGATTTCTGTAAAATATCTGTATTTGGAGACATTTTTCTAATGTATTTGAAATAAATACATGACTTTTAGGCTGTGCTAGAAATTCCCTGTGAAAACAAACTTTTTTTTTTTTTTTTTTTTTAAAGTTGTCCTTAACTTCTATTGAAAAGGAGAGGATGGAAGATAATAAAATACAGGTAGAATCTGATGAGAAACAGTCAAATGAAAAAAAAAAAAAAAGTCCCATTCAATTACACCATGTAATGGCACCTAATAAGTGGCAAGTTTGTAAATTACTTATATTCAATGCTAGAATTTTAAATAATAAGACGGGTGAACTAGAGTGCTGTGTATTAAATGAGAATATTGATATAATCAGCATCACAGAAATTTGGGGGAATGAGGATAATCAATGAGACGCAGTAATATGAGGATACAAAATGTATCGGAAGGACAGAACAGATCGTGCTGATGGGAGAGTGGCACTATATGTGAAAGAAAGCATAAAATCAAATGAAGTAAAAATCTTAAAGGAACTGAACTGTGCCATAGAATCTCTATGGATAGTAATTCCATGCTATAATAATAAGAATATAGCAGTAGGGATATATTACTGACCTCCTGACCAGGATGGTGACAGTGACTGTGAGATGCTCAGGGAGATTAGAGAGGCTATACAAATAAAAAAAAAACAACTCAGTAATAATGGAGGATTTCAACTATCCTCATATTGATTGCGTACATGTCACTTCAGGACAGGACGCAGAAATACAGTTTCTTGACACCTTAAATGACTGCTGCTTGGAGCAGCTTCTCCTGGAACCTACAAGAGAAGAGACAATTCTTGATTTAGTCCTAAGTGGAGCACAGGATCTGATCCAAGAGATGAATATAGCTACACTGCTTGGTAATAGTGCTTGGTAAATTTAACATCTCTGTAGCAGGGAAAACACCACAGCAGCCCAACACTGTAGCATTTAATTTCAGAAAGGGGAACTAAACAAAAATGAGAGGATTAGTGAAACAAAAATTAAAAGATAGGATCAAAAGTGAAATCCCTGTGAGCTGCATAGAATCTTTTTAAAGACACCATAATGGAGGCTCAACTTAAATGTATTCCCAAAATAAAAAAAAAAATAAAAAAAAAAATAGTGAAAGAACCAAAATAAGTGCCACTGTGGCTAAACAACAAAGTAAAAGAAGCAGTGAGAGGCAAAAAGGCATCCTTTTAAAAAGTGGAAGTTAAATCCTAGTGAGGAAAATAGAAAGGAGCATGAACTCTGGCAAGTGACCTGTAAAAATATAATTAGGAAGGCCAAAAAAGAATTTTAAGAATAGCTAGCCAAAGACTCAAAAAGTAATAGCAAAAAATTTTTTTAAGTACATCAGAAGCAGAAAGCCTGCTAAACAACCACTCAACGATCAAGATGCTAAAGAAGCACTCGAGGATAAGGCCATCTCAGAGAAACTAAATGAATTCTTTGCAACAGTCTTCATGGCTGAAGATGTGAGGGAGAGTCCCATACCTGAGCCATTCTTTTTAGGTGATAAATCTGCGGAACTGTCCTAGATTGAGGTGTCATTAGTTTATCAATTTGTTCCAAAACTTCCTATAAACAGTAGTAAGTCTCCAAGATCAGATAGTCTTCACCCAAGAGTTCTGAAGGAAGTCAAATGTGAAACTGCAGAGCTACTAATTGTAGTCTGTAACCAATCATTTAAATCAGCTTCTGTACCAAATGACTGGAAGATAGCTAATGTGATGTCAATTTTTAAAAGGGGCTCCAGAGATGATCCCAGCCATTACAGACCGGTAAGCCTGACTTCAGTACTAGGCAAACTAATTAAACCTATAGTAAAGAACAAAATTGTCAGACACATAGATGAATATAATTTTGGGGGGAGAGTCAACATTTTTTTTTTTTTTGTAAAGGGAAACAATGCATCACCAATCTACTAGAATTCTTTGAAGGTTGTCAACAAGTATGTGGACAAGGAAGATCCAGTGGATATAGTTTTCTTAGATTTTCAGAAAATCTTTGACTTTGGCCACCAAAGGCTCTTAGGCAAAATAAGCTGTCATGGGATAAGAGGAAAGGCTCTCTCATGGTTTGGTAACTGGTTAAAAGATAGGAAACAAAGAGTAGGAATAAATGGTCAGTTTTCAGAATGGAGAGAAGTAAATAGTGGTGTCCCCCAGGGGTCTGTACAGGGACCAGTTCTATTCAACATATTCATAAATGATCTGGAAAAAGGAGTAAACAGTAAGGTGGCAAAATTTGAAAATGATACAAAACTACTCAAGATAGTTAAGTCCCAAGCAGATTGCGAAGAGCTACAAAAGAATCTCTCAAAACTGGGTAACTAGGCAACAAAATGGCAGATGAAATTCAATGTTGATAAATGCAAAGTCATGCACCTTGGAAAACTTATTCTCATCTATACTTATAAATTGATGGAGTCTAAATTAGCTGTTACCGCTCAAGAAAGAGATCTTGAAGTCATTGTGGATAGTTCTCTGAAAACATCCACTCAATGTGCAGTGGCAGTAACAAAACAAAACAAAACAAAAAGCAAACACAATATTGGGCATCATTAAGAAAGGGATAGATAATATGACAGAAAATATCATATAGCCGCTCTATAAATCCACGGTACATCCACATCTGGAATACTGTGTGCATCTCAAAGAAGATTTATTGGAATTTGAAAAGATTCAGAAAAGGGCAACAAAAATGATTAGGGGTGGGGAATGGCTTCTGTATGAGGAGAGATTAAAAAGACGGGGACTTTTTAGCTAGGAAAAGAGACGACTAAGGGAGGTCTATAAAATTGTAATTGGTGTGGAGAAAGTAAATAAGGAAGTGCTGTTTACTCCTTATCATAACACACAAACTAGGGGTCATGAGATTAATTTGATAGGCAACAGGTTTAAAAAGAACAAAAGGAAGTATTTCTTCACACAGCTTACAATTAACCTGTGGAACTCTTTGCCACAGGATGTTGTGAAGGCCAAGATTATAACAGGGTTCACAAAAGAACTAGAGAAATTCATGGAGGATAGGTCCATAGTTGGCTATTAGCCAAGATGGGCAGGGGTGGTGTCCCTAGCCTGTGCCAGAAGCTGGGAATGAGCAACAGGGAATGCATCACTTGATGATTACCTGTTCTGTTTATTCCCTTTGGGGCACCTGGCAATTGGCCACTGTTGAAAGACAGGATACTGGGCTAGATGGACCTTTGGTCTGACCCAGTATAGCCATTCTTATTTTCTTGTTCTAAATCTTTTTTTTTTTTTTTTTTTTTTTTAAATAACCTTTGCCATTCTCTTTCCAGGGAAAAAACAACAAAAAAAAACCCTCAACTTACAATTTGTACTATTTGTTTCAATTGCATAGATCCCAGAACACCTAAACATTACTTCTCACTCCCCTTTCTTTAGTACATGTCTTCTACTATATGGAAACAGGACAACTTACTGAAAATGTTAATGAATAAAAATAGGCAAGCCTGTTAGGAGGAACCAGAAATTCCCTGAATCTGTTTCTCTGATATGCATAGAATGACCTGCTTTATCTTCTAAATTATAGATGGGTTTACAATACACTCTTACATAGTGTGTGAGTTTCTTTTTCTCTTTTCTTTTCTCTTTTTGTAACTATGTTCCTCTTTGTGTCAAATACAAAATAAGTAAATGCTCAGTTGACTATACATTTATTTTTAAATGAAGGAAAATTACTCTGTGAGAGTACATACAATTTAAACCACTTTCCTTCTGTTAAGCTGGATTGGTTTACATTTTATAAATTAATGATCGTAAATACTACCCCAATCTATGTTGCCAGTTTCTCTCCCAGTGGAAAACTGACCCACCCCAAAGTCCCAGAGTTGACAGCTGGCAGACCGGGAAGACCCTGGTAGTAGAAGGAAGCTAGAGCCAGAAGGCTGAGCTCCAGTTTGAAATTACTAAGAATGGAGACTCTGAGAAGAACTCAGTGCGAGTGCCAGAAGATCCTGAGATAAGTGAGAACTCTTGATTTCAATGGTGAATTTTATTTTTGAGACACTAATGACTGCAAACAATTCCACATAATTCTTAAAGCAGCTCCAAACAGAGGATCGTATTACTCATAAGGGAGACTGTATATATCACAATGGTCTGTCAAGAATGAGAATAGAGGGAGGGGACTGCAGGGGAATCTTGTGGCCACGAGGAGGCGCTCAGTAAGTGGTAGTCCTGTTACAGTTGATGAAACACTCACCTAGTCCATCTGCCTTCTAGTGCAGGATAGTTTACTACTGTATATTTACTGGTGTTTTTTCCAAGTCTAGTTTTAATATGTCAAGTGCTGTGGCTTCCACCACTTACTTTGGCCTATAATTATCTACGTTAATAGGTAGATCTTGCTGTTGGGAAGCTTTTCCTTATTCTCAACCTCAGTTTTTCTCTTTCCTAATTTTATCACATTACTCTTAATTAGGCCCAGTTGTATCACCTTACACAACGCTGTCATGGTTGTCAGATAGTTTTATATTGTTATGTCTTCCCTTAGTCCTCACTTAGCTAAACAGGCATGTTTAACTTTCTAAAAATATTTTCTCATCAAAGTAAATCCTTCAAGCTCGCTGCTTCTCTCTGATCTATTTGCTGTTCTCCCAGCAACTTTCTGCTAATATGGTGCTCAGAACAAAACTTGCTCTTTTGAGTGGGGTCAAAAGATAGCCAAGTAGAGAGGATATACCATTATTTCTGGGCTTCACAATGTCATGTTAGGACAGTGGTTCTCAAACTTTTGTACTGGTGACCCCTTTCACACAGTGAACATGAGTGTGACACTCCCCCCCCTTATAAATTAAAAAACACTTTTAAAATGTTTAACATTATTATAAATGCTGGAGGCAAAACAGGGTTTGGGGGTGGAGGCTAGCTTGTGACCCCGCATGTAACCTTGCAACCGCCTGAGGGATCATGACCCCCAATTTGAGAACCCCCATGTTAAGGCTTATGTCACCTAAAACTATGTTGGCTGCTTTTACTGTCCTACTGCATAGCAAATTAGACATCTCTTCCAGTACTACTGCTTCACAGGCTTCTGCTTGGAATATATTTAAGACACTCAGAGTAAGGTGCACAGGCAAGGCAGTGAAATGATGGGAGTTGAAAGAGCAGGGAAGTCAGTCAGACCCATTGGAGAGAGAGAAAAAAAGTTTATCTGCCAAGGGATCTGCTATAATCTGCAAGAAATACAGGAATAGAGAGCAAGTTTTTTGCCATCGTAGTAGTAGCTTGCACATTTAAATTTAACAATAGGGATTCTCAAGTAGTTCAAAGAGAAATCCATTTCAGTCTTTTCTATTTTAATTGACTATTAAATTGCCTTTGGGGGGAAAAAAGGACATGTCAGTTGTTAAATAAGAAATTTATTACACAAGCTAATACTAAGGAAATAACTAGGTATAAAAGTTATTCAAGTTTTTCAGTATCAATTACATAAAAATCCATTAGCTGTATAATTTACTGGTGTAAGACATGGAGTGTCAGAATGGGGATGACTTGTTAAGGTTTTCATGAGATGCTCAGGAATTCCCCAGGCTGCCTCAGCTACCTATTTGAGTGAAGATTTCATCATCTGAAAGCAGTTCTGATTCTTTTAAACATATATGATGTAATTGAAAGAGCTTTATTCTCTTTTCTTTAAAATCTATATAATTCTCATAGTTTTACACTTCGATCATCCATCTGAATTCCTTTAATAACATTTCAACTTCTTTGGCCAATTGCCAAATCTTTGAAAATGTCAATAATGGGAGAGAAAAATAATTAACCTTTTAGAACCTATACTGAAATGATATACAGTAACTCCTCATTTAAAGTTGTCCTGGTTAACGTTGTTTCGTTGTTACGTTGCTGATTGATTAGGGAACATGCTCGTTTAAAGTTGTGCAATGCTCCCTTCTAATGTCGTTTGGCAGCTGCCTGCTTTGTCCACTGCTTGCAGGAAGAGCAGCCCCTTGCAGCTAGCTGGTGGGGGGCTTGGAACGAGGGTGGATGGGCAGCCCCCCTATCGGCTCCCTGCTCTCCTAAGTTCCCTGTGCTGCAGCTGCCCAGCAGGCTAGCAACTGCAGCTATCCCTCCCCACACTATGTGCTGCTCCTGCCCTCTGCCTTGGAGCTGCTCCCCAACCCTCCTGCTTTCTGTGCAGGGGGGGCCTAATGTCAGGGTGTCCCCCTCCCCCTACTCCTGCACCCTGCTTACCCCTTTTCCATATACAGCAGGGAGGGGACACGGATGGAGAGAGACAGAGTGAGCTTGGGGCAGCAGCTGCTGTCTCAACTTTCTGATCGATTTAAAAAGACAATGCACTTAAGAGTGGGTCAGCTTACTTAAAGGGGCATTGTGCATCTCTCTCTCTCTCTCCCCCCACACACACACAAGGTGTATGTCTGTCTCTGTCTGTATGCTATCTCCCCTCCCCTCCATTCCTGCTGCCTTGTAGAGTGAGAAGCTACATTAACAACGTGTTAACCCTTGAGGGCTCAGCCGAGTGCTAGTTCATCATTTAGCACAGGGGTTTTCAAACTGGGGTTCGGACCCCTGAGGGGGTCATGAGGTTATTACATGGAGGGGGTCGCAAGCTGTCAGCCTCTGCCCCAAACCCTGCTTTGCCTCCAGCATTTATAATGGTGCTAAATATATTAAAAAGTATATTTAATTTATATGGGAAGGGAGTCGCACTCAGAGGCTTGCTGTGTGAAAGGGGTCATCAGTATAAAAGTTTGAGAACCACTGATTTAGCAGCAAGGCATTCCCTGGGAAATATCCCACCCTCTTTCACCCTCTAACTTCATCACCTCAGCCAAGCTTCGCAATCATCATAGCTGTGAACAGTATTAAATTGTTTGTTTAAAACGTATACTGTGTGTATATCTATATAATATATAGTTTTTGGTCTAGTGGAAAAAAATTTCCCTGGAACCAAACCCCTCCCCCCATTTACATTAATTCTTATGGGGAAATTGGATTTGCTTAACATGGTTTTGCTTAAAGTCACGCTTTTCAGGAACATAAATACAATGTTAAGTGAGGAATTACTGTAATTTTTGCAGTTTCCTATACCATGGCTATGCACAAAATGAGGTATTTTATGTTCCAAGCTAGTGAAAGTTGGATGCTTGTAGGCCTAATAAAAGTTTACTACTCAATTCTCAAGTACTTGCAAAGGATTAGTCAGTCTCTTCTTCCAAGATTTCCATTTTGATTCCACAAATGTTATAACATTGTAATTTTAAAATAAGTACATCTAGTTGTAGCAATCCATCCTCCTGTTTGAACTGAAGTTAGTCTTGGAAAATCTTTGTCATGTTTCGGTTTTCAAGTGCAAAATATGCCTAGATGTTGGATTCATAACCTGAAAGATACACCAACCTTTCCTTTCCTAGGCATGTGCTACAGAGAAGGAACAGTAGACATAGAACATGACTCAAAGAAGAGTATAGGATTTAAGACATGAATTAAGCAGTGAGAGGAAACAAAAGAACCACAAATGTATCAAGTACCTGTTAGGTTACCACAGAATTCAAATTAGGGTTAATCTTCATTAATCATCTTTAAGAGGCAGCATATTAATGACATTTGAACTAAATTACAAGGCATTGCACATACAAGTGAGAAAAGATAACTCATCAGTTTTTAGGATTTGATCTTTTATAGATGACTTGGGTACTATTTTTCAGTTAAATTTGATTTTATTTAGCTTTTCTGTCATACTGTATGACTTGAGTAATGCAAAGTATTCTTCATTCAAAACCGGTGTTGTGGAAAGGCCTTAGTGTCAGCAATGTTGAGTATTTTTCCTTTTTTGTGAAATTTCCTTAGTGTAGACAAGACATGAGAAAGCTTGCCTTGTATGAAAATAATTTTGGCAGCTGTTGGCCACAGCTCCCATTGAATTACAATTGTACACTCTAATACAATGGGATCTACAGTCCTGGTGAGTTCGGTGGGAGTTGAGGAGCTCAGGTCATCACAGAGGTACTCAGTACTTTCCAGGTTCATGTGCTAAATCAGTCCCAAATTTGGACTGTAAATTGGTTTAAATGTCTGGCTTGCTTTGGACTGATCCTGAGATGTTTTTGGTAGCTCAGTAGAAACAAGCTCTTAGTGTTTCTAATGCTTTAGTCCCATTTCTAGCTTCAGATATTGCTTCTCATTACAAATAATGGAAGTTGTGCTTTGTATGTCTGAGGGTGGCATTGTACCCTGTGGACCAAATCCAGTACCCAGCCCCATAAGATGTGGAGGAAGAACTTGCTTCCTGCTGGAAACATCCTCTATGGGCCCTCTTTCAATACTTTTTTTAATCATTGCATGGTTGATGACAGGAAAATCTGTATAGTAGTGGATGTCCTGCCTAAACTCTGACCCTCTTTTGCATTCAGGATCTACCCCAACCTTCAACAATGTAACCACACTAATTTTGCTGACAGGCAGCCCTCTGAATCTGCAGAGGATGTCAGGTTTGACCTTTCGTATCTAGCATTTAAGTAAGGACATTTGTATGTCTCTGAGGATTCTAGCTTTGTTTACTATTTTACTTTCAAGTTCCTTTTATATATAGGTATGTACAAAATCCAATACAAGTATTTCTGCTTCAGAAGATTTAGTGAAATTCCAACACCGGCATAAGTCCTAAACTGCTTCAAACTTCTTTTCATTTCTTCATAGGCTTGTCAGACCAATTCCACTGTGTTCCACGTCAGGATTAAGAACACATCAGTTCTTTAAATATAGGTGTTGGATTGTTCAGTTTTAGCTCTACACATTTCTTGATGGAAGCAATCGATTTTGAATGTGATAATTTTATTATAAAGGTTACTGTTAATTCAGTTAAGAACAGAGGGCCCCTCCTGTGCCATTATTTTATCAGCTGAAATCCCTATTGAAAATCAGTGCCACAATATGACACACTGCCTACTTTCTACATTTATTTACACACTGTAGTTTTAGTAGACTGGATGAAAGAACGCAATTTACCATGTTCTTTAAAGTTTGGCAGCTTTCCTATCATGCAATGATGTATGCGTTCTGGGTTTTTTTATTATTTTAAGTGTCTGTGTGTGTGAATAGAGTGTGATTAGATTTTATTTATATAAAAATTGTCTTTTTATTACCTATTTTTTATCAAGTTAAATGGTCATTATGACAGTCTGCTGAAATGTATAATTCCTGCCTCTCATGATTCCTCCATTACCTAGATTGTGTAAAGTACATTAAGTTAACGTATAGCTGTCTATACAATTATGAAGGTTAGTGACTAAAAATGAATCCAGCTGAATCCAGTGGGCTCTTTTATTTTTATTTTTTCAAAGAGCTGTATTTATTAACCAAAAAATAT
The DNA here is from genome assembly GCF_003597395.2 of Chelonoidis abingdonii. Lineage (NCBI taxonomy): Eukaryota > Metazoa > Chordata > Testudines > Testudinidae > Chelonoidis > Chelonoidis abingdonii. The sequence continues at coordinate 143,118,533 of NC_133771.1, forward strand.
ACTTAAAGATACATAATACCAACATTTTTTTTTTAAATTCTAGAGTTCTTTTAATTTGCCAGTCTGGAAATTAGGCTATATATTTTAACTCGGTTTTTTTTAATCTGTTTTCAGAAAGTCACCTCCCACTTTTCTCCTCAAAGCTGATCATGTGAAGCAGTTTTCAAAAGTAATTTGTGCATGACTGCTATCATCTATAAAGCTTTTAAGTGGAACCTTAGTAGTTTGCACTAGAAGGATCTTGCCTTCCTATTATTTCCAAGTGGATGCCTCATTATCTTTGAAAACTGTGGCTGAGTTTTTTTGAATGAGACTTGTAGTTATGGCCCAGTTGAATTCCTATTGAATTTCATTAGGAGTTGGTCATCACAAATGCCTAGGGTTCTTTGAAAATGCTAGGCTATGTTTGATTGCTTTGTTATTGTGGACTTAGTCCAAACTCTAATTTGTTAGCTGGTGAAGAAATGTGGATTCTTGGTGTTCTGACTTTTGCTATTATGTAAATGTTAACACGAGGGATTTTTTTTTTTAACGTGTGTGGGGTATAAATATTTGGCTTTTTTAATCTTATCAAACTAATTATATGAAGTATATACACCGTAAAGTATTGTAATATGAGACAAGAACTATAGTGTGTCATCAAACAAAGGAGAAATGTTATTAGTTTACATGAGTACATATTCTTGTGCCTGGTCAGAAGATTTTAAAAAGAAGTTATATTTGCTAGAATGCAACTGAAATATAGGTACAGACAGGCCTATAGGAAAACTTCCCAGGAGTGTTTCCTCACATCCAAGAGCTTTCTCAGAAACTGACAGATAAACATATGTAACCCTGCCCCAAGATGTCAGCTGAGCCTCCTCCCCTCTTCTCACATGGGTTGGGTCATGGGTTCTTTCTTTTTTTGATCTGTGGGGTCCCTAACTAAGGTGACTTCTCACGGTTCCCTTTAGGAAATCAGCATTGCCAGCACTGCTGGCGAGGTATATAAAAGCCAGTACACAAGAAACAATAAAGTATGTCAACACAAACCCCAGCTAAAGAAATGACATATCCCAAAATAACAATATAACAAGGAGGACTTTACTGGGATCTGGAGAAAGAAAGAGTTAGGGTTAACTAATAAGTGCTTACATTTCAACAAATTGCCCACCTCCCAACACTGACAATTTATCTCAGTCCCAGCTCCCTCTGTGACACCTTCCCAGGCAGATAGTACACTGAGGAGGAGCCTGGAGGAGATGAGTGCTGCAGTGAATTAAACATCTATGGATAAAAGTCCAAGCTGGCAAGGTGACCAAGGCCAAATAGAATTTTGCTCCAAGCATCTGCCTGAGAGAGAGTGGCCCATTACTGGAGAATAGTGAATTTATGCCCTAGACATCTTCTTACTTGGAATAGACAGGAGGCATTGGATCTCCTCAGCATGTGGGGAGAAGAGGCTGTGCAGACACAGCTACGGACCAGTCATAGAAACATCTGTGAAAAGATTGCACAGGGGATGCAGGCCAAAGGATATGACAGGGATAAGAAGCAGTGCCGCATGAAAGTGAAGGAACTGCTACAGGCATACTACAAGGCCATGGAGGCATCAAGCTTCAGACCTGCTGCTTTTACAATGAGCTGCATCTCCTATTTAGTGAGACCTCACCAGCACTCTGCAGACCACCATAGATACCTCAGTGGAGACAGAGACCCCTGCCATGAACAGCAAAGAGGAGGAGGAAGGACATGTGGCAAGGGGGTGCAGACTGCCAAAAGCCAGGATCTTAGAGACTCTATCGCAGTCTAGCTAGTTCCTCTAGCTGACCATAGACAGGCCTGATCCATCGGAAGCAACCTGGGGTAAGTGCATTCAACCGTAAAAAGTTTAAATTTGAAGATGGCACCCAGCCCAAGCCCAAATAAGCAGGATATAGGCATCTGCTTTTAATTGTTTTACTCAGAGGAGAAGAGGTAGAGGGCCAATACACTTAGAGGTAGAGCTGTTGCTTGCTTTTCACTTCCCCTGTGGGGTTGATTAAATGCAGAGCAGTTTGTTTATGCACATAAGGATGGCCATTGTATCCTCCTGAGAGAACTCAATGAAACTTTCATGGAGGTACACTGCAATCCTGTCCCAACTGTTTCTGGGAATGGCTGCTTTATTTCTTCCTCTGCAGTAGGATGCTTTCCCACAATATTCCAACATAACTTCAGCAGGCACCATTGCAATAAACAAGCTAGTGGCATATAGGCCCGGGAAGCTTCAGGACATCAGTAGCAGCTGGGTCTCTGTGCCTTTGTTACCATCAGGTGTGAGATGTCAGCTCTGCCTGTGGGAAATAGTGCCTGTTCTCTGTGCCATTGCCCTTTACTTGTACCCAGGGAGATATAGGTCAATCTTTTGCTTTATGCAACTAGACAATTTGGTTCTCCCTACCCCTCCCACCCTGGCAATGGCATGGCCATTGGACAGCAATCTTGTGCAGAGGCACGTTGAAGCTGAGGTGTCAATAAGCATGTCTGACATAAGGTTTTATGGACATAAGAGAATTGAGTCTGAAACTTTTATTTTGATTTCCTTTGACTGCAAATCCAATGATACATCTGTCTGTTTTATCTGTAGCTGCTGCCAATGATCCTTCAATGCCTGACCCTGATGAGGAGGAGGAAGAAATAGATTAGGGAGGACATGTTCAGTGAGATTTTGCAAGCCCCAGTGCTGCACTGAACCGTGAACAGGGGGCCTTGTGGGTGAATATGGCAGACAGACTGGAGAAGGAAAGAGCAGATAGGAAAAAGGCCTAAAAGTCCTAGCAGTAAAAGGATGAGGGAGATGCACCAGGGCATAATGAGACGTCAGACTGTTCTTTACCTACAGGTCCAGCACTCACATGCTCACCTCTCTTTTCAGTCAGTAGAGAGCTCAAGTGTAGCAGCTCCCTGTATCTCCCAACATTCCATGTGGCATAGGCTGCATCCCTATCTCTACCACTCTGCACTGGGGGATGGTAAGGGAGGACCGCAGCTTTACATATGCCTATTTGTGAGAGCCATGGTTTTTGTACTGGTAGCCAAAATGTACTGAAATGGACATTTTCTAGGGTTCTAATTTCAAAGTTCTGTTCCAAATTTGCATTGTATTGTTTTTTAATTGCACATTATTCTTGGCACTGTTTTTGTTATGCAATACTTCATTATTTGGAAATCATTTAATCATTATTACTTCATAACATATACAGAACAATGTGTAGTACCACCAAAAGCACACAATAGAATTGAACAGGACCACAGAAATTATAGGTTTAGTGCAAAAGACAGTGTAATATTTGATTCATAGGTTTATTAAAAGACAAAGTAATATTAATAAATTCACACCTAGCACTACACAATTCCTAACAACGCCCCCCCCCCCCCCCAAAAGTCAGATGCAAGTAGAGCACTGTATGGCACAGAACTTTAGTGCTCCTTTAATGCCTCACTCAGCTGCATAACTCTACACTGACCTCTTCTTTTGTCCAGGTGTCAGAGTCAGCCACGCCATTCCACTCCACCCCACCCTTCATGCCAGCTGTAACTTTTCCCTCTTTGCCTCGCAGATATTTGCAGGACACAACAGGCAACTATAACTATTGGGGTGTTTTACACATTGAGATCTAATTTAGTGAGTAAACTCCACCAGCGTCCCTTCAGTCTACCAAAAGCACATTCAACTGTCATTCTGAACCTGCTGAGCCAGTAATTGAATCTTTGTTTGGAGCAGTATATGGCTTCATGAGCCAGGAAAGCCAGGGATAGGTTTGATCCCCCAGGATCACTATTAGCATTTTAATATTGCCAATGGTAATCTGCCAGTCAAGAAAGAATGTCTCTGCTTTGAGTTTTCTGAACATCCTGTGTTTTTTAAAGATGAAAGTGTCATGAACTTTTCTGCACCAGTCTGTATTGAGATTGCCTTGCATAATCATAAAAAAAAAAATCCCTTTATGTTGATGTATTCTATTACTATGGATGAGCTGGGGCCAAAATAGCGATATCTGTGCCAACCATTGCTCTACCGCAGTTTGGGAACCCCCTAGGTGCAGATACATCCACTATGTCCTGCGCATTCATGAGTCACAGACCTGCATATAAAGATATGATTAATAGCCTTGCACATTTTTATCCTCACTTGGATTGTCCAACTCCAGAATGATTTTCCATTGACAGATAGCAGTTCAGAATTTCAAGTTTCCACAGTGTGATTGCCACTCGCTTCTCTACTGTCAGTGCAACTCTCATTTTGATGTCCCTACACCAGCGGGCTGGAGTGAGCTCAGCACACAGATCCAGGAATGTGGGCTTGCATGTCCAAAAATTCTACAGCCACTCTTCATCATCTCGTTATGATGTGATCCCACCCAGTCGGTGCTTTTCTGGCCCAGAAGTGGCGCTCCACCACTTGCACCTTGAATTGTTTTTTTTCTCTGTCCATGAACAATCTGTCCTCAAGGAAGTTCATATCCCCCCTTGTTGTGGTACTTCCTGTGGCTTGGCAAATATCGGAGGATTGTTTGTCCTGTGTTCACAACTCTCGTGACAGTAGTGCATAGCTGTGTGGGCTCCATACTTGTGCCACAGGGTTTGGACTGTCACAAGTACTGTGTGAGTTGGTGGGATTTAAAAAGAAAAGGCAGAGAAAGTATGGAATGGAGAAAGTTGCATGGTGCGAATTTGACTCTTGCCTCCTAGAGTTCTCTGTATGACTTATTTCTACCACAGAACACACTGAAGATTCCTCAAAGGCATTGTGCAGGAGGGTAGTGTTGTGGTATACTGACATACTTACTCATGGTCCTCCATGCTTGTCATCTACACTAACCCTCCCAGTGAGTATGCAACACGCTGATGAAACAGCCAATTATGCACGTGCGTGAGCGATATACTGACGGTGGCAGCTTTATGCTGATATAACTTTTCTTCCAAAGTTTGTAGTGTAGCCTGGCCTCAATATTTGAAGTGCTTGTGAGAGCTCTGGCTTATTCTGTGTATAGTTTCAGCTGTTTGTGCATAACAAAATGATCTTCACAGCACCTGTGTGTCCGAGGAGCTCAGTCCTTAAAAGTAAAGTCCCTATTACCACTATTTTTCTTGCCTTTCCTGGAGGCTCTTGTATACGGAGTCTGAAGATGCAGGAATACAAGAAAGAAGTCAAGTTTTTATTTCTGTATATCTACTCTTATATAGCAGCCTTCAGAGTTCACATAAAAATAACTTGGCTAAAAGTTGCCTTGTTTTGGCAGGTTGAGATATCAATATGGATGATAAATATTAAATTATTCAGCAGTGTTCCAAGGGAGATAAAACCTTTTTTTTATTTGTGGGCCACAGAAGCCACTTAGATTAATGATACTGGATTAGTTAATATACACAAGAAGTGTTTGGAGCTCCTAGTGGCTCTGAGATTGTTTGAAATCAAATTCTTTTAATGCTAAGAATTTTATTTTGTTTTTGTCTTTGCTTGCTGAATATATTGGGTCATGTTGGGATTTGTTTTTGGACCCTCTACAAAATATTCATCCCAGATATGGGCATAGTATTTGAAAAGTTGCCATTGTATAAAATATACTGCACTGGCCATATTCTGACTTTTGATAGGTGCATGTAATTCCAAAGACTATTTTCCCCTTTTGTCTGAATGAAATTTTGTTAGATATATAAAAATAGCAATAATGGGTACAAATGTGGCAACTTCTTTGAAATCAGTAGGTATGCAGCTGGACTGAATTGGCCTAATGCACTTAAATCTAGTTAAGTCCTCAGATGGTACTATAAGAAGCCACAGTGTTGATAACTTGGTCCTTATTCCCTTTGAACATAGAGCATAGTCCAATGGGAGTACTTCAGCACTCCATTTTGTCAAAGGACGTAACCATCTTTTAAATATTTTCTGAACACATTTGTTACCTTACCATTCAGCATCAGTAAAACTTGGCTATAAACAACATCTCCACAGAACCTAATTTAATTAAACTGCCCGACTCTGTGCTCAAGGGAAGAAGGGAAAAAAACCTAATTTAAATAACAATCAATATTACATTTAAAGTTATGACTTTATGAATTATTTCAGTATTTCTTCACTGTATCTTTCTTGTTGGGATTCTGAGTACATGCCTCAGGAAATACAGTACATGTGTGCTTTGCAGGGGCATTGATATGTTGCGCTGTGGACATGTTCTGGTCACAGTATGGCCAGTGCAACTACTACAGAGGTTGGAGAGATTCTTCTTGATTTCAGTAAGAGAGTTTCGCCTTGAATTTCACCTCATAGAGCTTGAAGTTTATATGGATTTGGTAGCATCCTTTTAAATAGTACTGATTGAGGTCTGTCTGAGAACCAGCCAGAGCATGGTGTGTGTGTGAGAGAGAGAGGTTTTACATGGTTCATAAATATGGTTATTTTGAGTCTACAATGCCTGTGTGGTTTCTTCATATTAGCATTGTAGTATAAAGGTCAAATGACACAACAGAACCTATCTGCTTAGGACAGAATTTAGTCTGAAAAGGATAAAGGAGTCATCGTAAAGTGCAGTATCTACACCACAAGTCTCTGAGATTCTGGAGTTATTTCCTACTAAATATACAGAAAAACTGCAGTATTGTGGTAGAGTGTTATAACTAAATGTAAATGTTAACTTTATAACAGCAAAGACTGTATTTCAGAATGACTTAATCTGGTATCCAAACTAAGTCACATTGCTGTAGGTTAGGTTTCTTGTCATGCGCAAATGCTTTACTACCTTTACCATGGTATTTGAGCAAATGTATATAGAGTCTAAATTATTACACTTACTATGCGTAATTCTGCTTGTTTAGTGTGCTGTACCAGCAATGTTTCCATAGCTAATAGATTCCTGACAATAATTCAAATGCATGCTTTTATATAGTGTCTTCCATCCAGTGATCTGGAAATGTTTTATCAGAACTCAGGGTCATATTCTTTCCAAGAATGGAAAACATTTGGCTAGTACAAAAAAATAATATTTCAATAAGAATTCATATAAAAAAATTAAATTTAAGGCCAAATGATGTAGCACGGCTGCAAAACAGTGTCTAAGTGAGCTCCTGGTCCTTTCAAGTTCATTTTAAGAGCTAATGTTTGTCTCCTCAGCCAATTAAATGACAAAATCATTTTTGAACATTAAGGCAGACATCCTGGCTAAACTTGATCCTCTAAAAGGATTGGAAAGACAATCAAGAGGGTGGAGTCTTGCTGTTTGCAAAACCCAACCATTTGGCCAACATGATGATGCAAGAAATAATTTTATCTAAATGTACAATAGTAGCTAGTAAGCTTTCAAAGGCAATCAATTGCCCAGTATATTATTAGTATGGTGTATATGTTGGTATATTTGTAATGGACAGCAGAAGGACATGAAGGTTTGTCATTTAAGATTTTTAACTATTATGTTAATTTGTTAAAAGACAATATTAAGCATTCATATGAACGGAATATTTTATGATGCATTACAATTTTTCTCTTAGTTCTTACCTGATCAGAGCTCTGACTTCCTGTATCTGTTCCTCCTTGTTTATCTTGACTGTGGTAAAACAACAAATTAAAACACTTAAATAATTGTCGGAGAATGTACTGTGGCAGCAGCTTCGATGCCATTGATATTTGTTGATTTCATTTTAACCCCTTGTATTGAATGTTTTAGAGAAAGTCATTTATGGTAAGCCAATTGAAAAATTGATTCTTTAAAAGTGACCTGCAAAGTGGAAAAATAGATTTTTATGGCCTATAAAAGTTGATAGACCAGGAAGGTTTGACAGGGGTGCATGGATAGGCTTTGTTCTAGAAAAAGGGGTATGGCTGGGAGTGGAGTGGATTCTACCCTTTATAAAATATTGATGGACTAATTCCTAATAAATATTTCAGAGTTGTCCAAGTCCTTAATGGTTAAGAAGTAAGGCTAGAATCACGAACAAAGACATTTTCTTCCAACGGTTTCAGTTATGTTGATGTTAACAAAGGAGAAAAATGGTTTTATACTCTTTGAATAAAAATAATTTATTTCAGTGAATTGAGTTTCACACCCTTGGCTATGACATCTCAGGCACTTTGCTTGCTCTTCAGTTATCTATGAGAGACAAGACCTAAATTATTTATGTAAACTAACAAAAACCCTTTTGGCCTTCTCTAGGTATCATAAAGGGTATAAAAGGCAAAAAATGCATCCTGTGGATCTGACTCAATATATATTGACCTGTCCAGTTTAAAATATAGTGTATATAAAATTAAGCGAAATAGTAGAGTTTAAAATATTAGTTTCTCTTTGTAGATGGAAAGGAAGTGTGAAGTGATAGTCTTGCATCTGGGAGCACCATCATTTAGGAGGCAGTTTGCATGGGAAGGCAAGTGAGTGGGAAAGGGGGAGAAGATGAGGAATGCTGGATGAAATGATTTAAATTGAGATAAATACAGGTATATTAGGAAATTAGCAAAATATTATCTAATTCTGCTAACATTTTCATTTACATTTTAGAAATTTGGTGGAACAGCTGAACATAATGTTTCCATAAAGCAACTACAAATGAGTAACCTATCTTGAATGATTGTTTTCTGCATCACAACACTGATGCTTGTTGGAGTGCATTTTGTTGTATTTCCAAATAGTCTTTTGTGGTCGCCTTCCGCATTTTGATAACTTAGCTTTTTATTCCAGCCAACTTCATTGCAATGGTCGAAAATATTTCCAGGCAACTGATGTTTTTGTGATGGGATATATTTAATGTTTGTAATTAAGATAAATATATACCCTTAGAGCTGATTGAGAATTTTCTATTGGAATGGCTCTACAAGGGAAAATATGGTTCTGCAAATTCAAATTTTTACATGGGAAAATTTCAGTTGTGCTGATAATTTTTTAATTTTTTTAATTGGGAAAGTCTCAGTGAAATATTTCATTTTGGGGTTGGTTTGACCTAAATTGGAATATTTAGGTTTTTTTTAATTGATCCAAAATATTTCAAGAAAGTATATTAAATTACATTTTCCTATTGTGGCACATTGCCATATGGGAGTTGTAAGTATCCAGAGAAGCTGGCCCATGGGAGAGAATGAGGGTCAGAAAAGTATCTCCCATAAAGAAAGAAATGTCCTGGTTACATCAGGTGGCTCCCGGAGGGTGGCACAGCATGGCTAAGGCAGGCTACTTGCCTGCCCTGGCCCTGCGCCACCCCTGGAAGATGCTGGCATGTCTGGCAGCAACTCCTGCTGGGGTGGGGGGAACGGTCATAGGGTCTCTGTGTGGTGCCTGCTCCTGCAGGCACCACCTCCACAACTCCTATTGACTGGGAACAGGGAGATGCAGCCAATGGGAGCTATGGGGGTGGTGTCTGCAGGTGAGGGCAGTGTGTGGAGCTGCCTGCCTCTCCCTCCCCCTCCTCCTAAACATACCAACCACTTCTGGGAGTGACGTGGGGTCAGGGCAGGCAGGGAGCTTGCCTTAGCCATGCTGTGCCGCCGCCTGGGAGCTACCTGATGTAAGTGGCGCCTGACTGGAGCCTGAACCCCTCCTGCACCCCAACCCCTTCCCCTGGCCCAGAGCCCTTCCACACCCAAACTTCCTCCTGGAGCCCGTACCTCCTCTTTCACCCCAACTTCCTGCACCAGCCCCTTCCCAGAGCCCACACCCTGCACCCCAATCTGCTGCCTGAGCCCTGAGCCCCCACAGAGCCTGCACTATGAACCCCTCCTGAACCCCAACCCCCTGCCCCTGGACTCATCCCATGGCTTGTCCCACATACTCAACCCCTCGGCCCAGCACATAACCCATTCTCCCCCCGACACACACCCCAACCCCCTGTCCCAGATCATTGAAAGTAAGTGAGGATGAGGGAGAGCGAGTGACAGAGGGAGGAGTGATGGAGTGAGTGGAGTGAGGCCTCACAGAGAGGCGAGGCAGGGTCATAGCCTCAGGGAAGTGGTGGGACAGGAGCTGTGGCAACATTGTTTGAGTTTTTGTGATTACTGTTATTTCTTCATTTTCTTTGAGGTAGATCCTGGGTTGCACTTAAATTCTAAAAGCGATCTTGTGCTTAAAAATGTTGGAGACAACTGCTATAAAGTTTAGCCTAAGTTTATAACTATGCATTATTTTTAGGTCTTATTTAAAAAATAAAATTCCAATACTGTGACTAGGTAAAATTTCTATTCTAATATTTTCTTATTAGCATATGTTAATTGACCCCACCTAACATTTTTGTAGTGGCATTGTCTCTTGCATCTTTTCTTTCAAAGACTGGATATGATTAAATGCAAATAATGTTTGATAGGAGAAAAGTTATGTTGATATCCTTTTTTTTTTTTTCCCCTTCAGATACTTTTCTTAGCTAGTTTAAAAGTATTTTATTGTAAAATTTATTAACACTCCATAAAAACATATTTAGGCACAATATTCAATATTAACTTTCCCCCTCATTTGCTTGAATTTCTTCAGTTTATCCAGTGTTAATATCCAAACCTAAAAAAACCGATTAAAATTAATATGTTCAATGTTTTGTAGTAGAAAATGTTGGTTCGAAGCTATTAGGAAGAATAGTGTAATAATTTGTTAATTATTACAATATTAGATTCCATTAATTCTGCTATAGTAGATTAATTAACTAACATAGCTACTTAGCCATGGCATTTGCTATTAGAAACTTAAAATTCTGCTCTCTAGGTTTTCTTAGTGGAAACAACAAATATTGGTTTAATCCTTTTATTCATCTAAGATATTTATATATCCTCCACTACTTACATCTGAGCACCTGCCAGTCTTTAATATGTTTATTCGCACAATACTTTGTGAGATAGGGAAATACTACTATTCCGTGTTACAAATGGGGAACTGATTCACAAAGAGACAAAGTTAATACTTAGTCCTGCCTTGAGTGCAGGGGACTGGACTAGATGAGGTCCCTTCCAGTCCTACGCTTCTATGATTCTATGAAAGAAAGGGCCAGATTTTTAAAGGAAAAAGATGTAGCTAAGGCTCCAGTCAGATGAGGCACCTAGGCACTTCTTCTGAAAATCCCACTAAAGGCCTATTTCAGGGATTCTGAAACTGGAGGTCATGACCTCTCAGGAGGTTGCAAGATTATTACATGTGAGGTTGCGAGCTGTCAGCCTCTACCCCCAAACTTCACTTTGCCTCCAGCATTTATAATAGTGTTAAATATTTTTTAAAATGTGTTTTTAATTTATAAAGGGGCAGTCCCACTCATAGGCTTCCTGTGTGAAAGGGGTCACCAATACAAAAGTTTGAAAACCACTGGCCTATTTGCATCTTTAGATGCCTAAATACATTTAAAAAATGGCTCCAAATGACTTGCCGAAGATCACACACTTGGTTTGTCACTTGGGCCCAGATCCTGCACCAGCTTATGCTTGTGTGTAACTTTAAGCCAGAGACTGGTCCCACTGACTTCAGTGGAACTGCTCATTGGCTTAAAGATAAGCATGCACATAAGTGTGTGTTGGGCCAGGATTCACTTTAGGTGCAGTTCCAGTATGTGCTGCCACGTAGTGGGGTGAGGTAGGACATCTAGGAGTAAGATTAGTCCTCTTCTGAGGAAAGTTATTTCTGGGTCATTGAATGGTTACAAGATAAGTGTTGTGAAGGGAGACTTTAAACGACTGCTTTCTTCTTATTAAAACTTCTATTGATAGAAAAGTCCAGGTCCTCCTTACTACTCATTGCAATCAGATTAAGTCAGATGATTTAACCTAGCAACTTTGTATTTAACATCAGAGAACTGGCTTCTTAATGCAGGACAATGACCTGTCAGGTCAGAAATCAATACATTATTAATGAACTAGGCTCTGCAGTGTGGTTTTAGTATAATGGATTACAAACCATTACTAAAGTGGAATCCATGTACTCATCCAGTATATAGGATTTTCCATATCTTTGTTGCAGTGCTGCTGATGGTCATTTGAAGAGTGGTTTGAAGCTTAATCTCCCCACAAAAAAAGCCATTTTGCCTCTTTGCTTTTAGTAAAGCAGAAAATAGTAGGGAAAATATCTGACTGGTCAGAAAAACAGGGCAAAAAAATCCATAGACCTGAATTTGGGAAAGAACCATTTAGTTTAGATCACTGTTTCAGATGTCAGAGCCAGATTCTTTAAGTTTCTGTTGGGCAAGGAAAACCCCTTGACTACATGCTAAGATTCCCTCAATAAAAAGGAAGCAGATAAACCAAACAGTTTCATCCAGTCCTATCATTTTTTATTAAAAAGAACATCAGTGTATTCTGAGTCTTTCCTAGCAATTTAAAACCAATCTATGCTGATAACTATCAGCCAGAGGCTCATGCATTCCTGTCATGTGTTAAAGTTACTTTAAGTTTGGTACTTTTGGGAAAACAGTTCTAAACTTATTTTACAAAACGGGAGTTTTATTAAAATTTTCTCGGTAACATAACTGCACTAAAATAGTTTGATTTGTGAAGGAAAAAAAAGTGTGCTTCTGCATTGCCTTTTATCAAAAACATTGGACTATGTGTTGTCACTTTATGGCTTCACAGTAACTTTTATCAGTAGATTCCTGTTTTCAGAAGACAGTTACGTATCATTCAGAAGATTCATTTCAAATGAAAATGACTAAAGGCAGTCCTTTTAGCATAATGAGTTCATTTAACTGGGCAATGACCCACAGAAATGCTGTTTTGCGGCAAAGCTTTACAGGTCTATAAAAGATTGCCTTTGTGTGAGAGAAGATTAAATACTCATATTTTTGAAAACTCACTGGTTTTAATTCTGAGTTATGAATGGGCTGTTTCCTCACATGCAAGAATACCTGGACCTTACTTTCTTCTATGGGGAAAAAAGAGCATCCAGCTTCTGCTAGAGATTCAAATAACTTCTTTTTATTATTTAATGTATATTATATGAAGTATTTCACAAGCCTTCAGGAAAATAAACTACCAGTATGTCACTGACTGGTTGTATGCAGCATTTCTCAAAATTTCTAATGAAGTGAAACTGATGAATTCTCATAAAAATACACATCTCTTTAATTTTACTTTTAAAATGTGTAATTTTTCTTTGACAAATAGAGGTATTGTATTTGTTTATCCCTAGATAGCTCCTCAGTATGTATCTGTGACATAATATAGTGTGTCCTATATTCTGATCATTCTTCTCATGTTCATATCTTTTCAGAGGTTTCTTCTAAGTTTTGGCTGTGATTCTTTGTTATACTCTTATCTCACATCTTGAATTTCTAATTTAAATGGTTTGTGATGTATTCCTCCCAGTTTTTAAGCACTGTAATCCATCAGTAAATTAACTAATTGCTGGAATAATTCTCAAAATATTTTAGGAAACACTCTTCTGTTCTGGATGTCTGCTGTTGCTTTGCAAAGAAAGATCAAAGAGCTTGTTGTTAACCAAAGCTAGAAAATTTTATTTACATACAAATACCGTAACATTTCTAAGTCAACTTGTAGGTCTGATAACCTTGTCATTGTCCTTTTTTTTTTTTTTTTTTTTTAAGTAAAATAAAAAATAATCAGTTAAGGAGCCTTGTTGACAAAATAGATTAATGCACTCAGTGACTTTCATTTAAAACCTGGGTTCAAATCCATACTGAGTCACAAATGAAAGTAATTTTGGCAGTCTGATTCTAATCTGTTCTAAAAATTTCATTGCCATGGTAACACACTTTTCAGAATAAATAGTAAATGTCTAGAATAGCAGGGATATTGCAAATCAAGGTTGAGGTGCATGAGAGAAGCTGTGTAAAAGCTTACTCAGCACATGACTTCAGCTAGACTTACCACTTTAATGTACGTTTACTCTAACGACCATTTCAGATAAAAAGGAATCATGAAGTGCCCAGCTCAGTGGAAGGGAAAAAAAATAAACATCCCACTTCTATACTGCCTGAAACCTGAGAAGCATGAAAAATCTGTTTAGGAGTCCTTGTGCTGGCTTCCACCATATTTTTTGTTGAAATGGGCTGCAATAGTATCATTAAAAACTTCTGTAGCTTGGCTAAGAAATTGAAAACCATGCTAGAGATTGCAATTATTCACTCTTCTTCTGCTACCCAGGTATTTTCAGAAAGAAATGTTATCATGTGGATCTACTGAATGTGGTTTTGTAACACCAATAATCTCAGTTAAATGCCATCATCTTGGGTCTTTATGAAACAGTTACCATGTGGTGAAAATTCATTTACTAATATAGCTTAATTATACAATGCTGTATAAGAAACTAGTTATACATAGTTTACAGTCTCTGAACTGTTATAAAACAAGTCAAACCTATTAATATTTGTTAGAGAGCAGTCCTAATACTCGTACATAGTGCTAAATTTAAAGTAGCTCTGCAAGGTTGTTTTATTAAATGTAATTTGCACTTCTCATGTCTAAGAATCTCGAAGTCCAGTGCAAATATTAATGATTTTAAGTCTTGATAACATTCATAAGAGGGAGGTAAATATCACTATCATTTTATGGAAGGGGAGAATAAAGAACACAGAGTTTCACTGATTTACACAAGAATAGATTGTGACACCCACTTCTGTATCTTAATTGCTAGAGTTTATTCTTTTAGTAATCTGCTTTTATCTGTTACAGAAAATGTAGCTATTGTAATTTTGTATTGAAAGGTTTCCTATTTAAATTACACTGAACAAAATTGACACCTATATGGATGTAGGTGCTAATGCACTATGTTTACCTCAATCTCATGGCACCTGAGGAGAGATCAAGGATACTCTTTCTTGCATGAGTGTTCTCTGTAATCCTAGCATATTACCTGTTTTCCGCTCCAGTTGGTTTCCCTGCCTTAATGATTTATAGTTGCAAGCGTTGAGTACTTAGAGCTGTTCAGAATCTTTGGTTAAATGTTTTTCCACTGGAAAATGCCTCTTTGTTGAAACTGAAACTTTGTGAAAATTTATCTGTTTTGACAAAACTTTTTGGAAGATTTCTCATGCTGAGAATGAGATTTCAAGAGAGATCCCAGAATAATCTAGTGGTTAGGGTATTAATCCCTCAAGTACCTTTTCAAATCCTCAAATTCAAGTCCCTACTCCAAATCATGGAGAGTAGGGACTTGAACCCGAATCTTTCATGAGTGCTGTAACTAATGGGATATTGGCTATTCTGGAGGAATCTCTCTTGTGTTTATTCATGAAAAAAAATTGAAAGGTTTCGTATTTGTCTACATTGGAACAAAAACGACTTTAGAAACCCCAATTTTCTGTGAAACAGAATTCTTGGTTTTTGGCCACCCTGTTGGTACCTTCCTTCACTACTTATTCTCAACCTAACATTTATCATTTCAGGTTATCTTCGCTTCCATCTGCTGATAGCAAATGATGATTGTTGTATCCTATGGAGAAAAAGGATCAGGGCATTAATTGCAATGTATTAGCTTTGTTTATTGCTCTGTAAAGTATGTTGATTTTGTCAGACAGAAAGAATCAATACTTTTGGGTAGTGGATTGAGCTACAAAGTGGGTGGAACCAAATTTTGAAAAGGGCTGCTTGTATTAAACTCTTGTGGTTCCAAGAAAGTCTTAGTCTTTTATATAGGCCTTCCCGGAATGTACTAGAATTTGTCATGAAGGCTGTCATCCAGCCTTTATTGCTTTGGCTTATGTGACGGGGCAAGACCAGATGGTTATAGAAAAGTAGTGGGAGATAGATATATTAACCCCAGGTTAAACAAGTCCCTGGTACCAGGATAAATAAATGGCAGCTGCTCCAGGTCAATTAAGACACCTGGGGCCAATTAAGAGCTTTCCAGAAGGCAGGGAGGATGCTAGGTTGATTGGGACACCTGAAGCCAATCGAGCTGGCTGAACCTAGTTAAAAGTCTCCCAATTAGTCAGGTGGGCACGCATGTCAGGGGCTGTGAGAAGTTGTGCTGCTGGAGAGATTGAGCTGTACACACCATACAAGGTACAAGGAAGGAGGCCCTGAGGTAAGGGTGAAGTGGAGCTTGAGGAAGTGGGGGCTGCTGTGTGGAAGTAGCCCAGGGAATTGTACGTGTCCTGTTCCTAAAAGGTCAGCTACCATAACTGATACTATTAGGGTCCCTGGGCTGGAGCCTGGAGTAGAGGGTGAGCCTGGGCTCCTCCCCCCCCATTGTCCTCCTGATTAATCACTGAGACAGGGAGAGAGCAGAGACTGTGCAAGGGAGGATAGCTTCTCCTCACCTCCCTTGCTGGCTTATGATGAAAATGGCTCAGTAGACTGTGACCCTTGTCTTTAGCAAGAGAAGGGTTAAGTGGAGGGTCACAGTGAGCCTCTGAGGCTAGTGAAATCCATCAGGAAACGCAGGACCCGTGGAGACAAGGACAGAGCTTTGTCACACTTAACAGTATTCTGAGGATTTTGTCTCAAAAAGCATAGATCTTTTTTTCCTGTTGAAAAGGTGACATTGAATTCATAACCAGGACCCATACAGTTCAAGGCCTTTCAGATATTCTCTACTGCCAGCAGTAGCAAATATTTCTATTCTATTGAAAAGTAAAAAGTTTATTTGATTTGTTTCAATAATAAGCTTTCAAAGCTTCTGATTACAATTCTGCCCCCAGATATCTTATTGGCATTCCAAGAGGATTGGCATATGTGATTAAATTATATTAAAATCCGGCCTGTGAAGAAACTCCAAAGCCGTTTGAACATTTCTAGTTTGTCATTGTGCAAGGTTTAGTGCAGATTTAACAGTGCAACCCTTGTTGCTCTTCTTGATTCTACTTTGAAAAATGGTAAAGAAAGCTGCTCCCTGCATGTATTGATTGTTGCATCTTCTTACTTCAGTGACTAATAGAGGAAATATGATCCAGTGTTTAGGCAACTAGTCTGGAACCCTAGGATCAGTTCACTGCTTTTTCACAGACCTCCTATGTGACCTTGGCCAAGTCATTTATGGCTAGATATTTGAAGGTTTTTAGGCACCTAAAGATTCAGATAGGCATCTAGTGTGATTTTTTTTTTTCCAAAAAAAAAAAAAAAAAGCATTAGGTGCCTAACTATCATTGAAATCAATTAGAGTTAAGGTCTCTTTTAAAGAAATGTTTTAAGACAGCGCAGTTTAAATTAGCACAGTCTAAAATACTGGTGTATACAAGGTAACTCAATCAGGTAGTGCATGTTAAATTACAATTTGAAGCCCAGGCTTCTACAGGACTTCCTCTCTGAAGATCTCAAAGCTCATTATAAACATGGAGTTGCTAGCTGTGATTCTATAGTTAAGGTGGAGGTCTGTTTCACACTAAAGCAGAAATTCAACCTCTTATTTTCATAAAATATACATATAGCATTTATTTACAATTTATGGCTCAAACACTTGTGAGGTAGCTCAAGTATAATTTTACAGTTTTAGAACATGTTGTTCTAGAATGTTAGCTAGTACATTTTATCCTAGTCTAGAGGTACCATAAGAGCGAGTGAGCGGGGTTCTATGTCAACAGAAAATAGTTTATAAATTTCCAATAGGATAAAATATTGGTGGAAAGTCTTAAAATATACAATTTAATATGGAAATACCTTAGAAGCAACTATATCTTGAGTAAGTCAGAATTGGGCACTTGGTCTAGAAAGTGACAAATGCCCTTATTTTTTCATATTTACAGTTTGCCTTGCCACTTTCATTTGTAGCTATTTGGTAGCAGGTTAATTTTGTAAAGAAGACACATTTTTCACCTATATGGTAAAAATCTTGTAATTGGAGAATATCATTCTCCTTTCAAAATTACACTTCATTAGTCCTTATTTCCTGACTTACATCACGTAATAAATGTGTAGTCTTAAAAGGAGCAACTTCAACTTTTAAACTAATTCAAGCCAAACGTTTGGAGACCAGAAATTAGCAATGTTAATGGAAGCATAGACAATAATTGAAAATAGTTATGTATCTTGGAATAGTACTAAAATCTACAAATTCTTACCTGCAGAGAGTAGTCTCGAGCAATAACATTAATATTGTGCATTATTCTGCCTTTGATGTTACATTAAAATTCAGAAGCCAGTATTACTTGTGCATCATTATCCATTAAACTAGAGAATTCACCTGTTCAACTTCCATCAGAATCATGAAAATTTCATAGCATGTGTTAAATATATCATAACAACTGGTATACTTTTCTTTGGATGAAGAGTGCTGCACGTATTTATGTATTGCTGTTAACCAAAAATTATACTGCAGTTAGAGAAGCAACAGCATCTCTAAAACATGCCATTGGTTTGCCAGGAATGATTAAATCAAATGTGATGAGTGCAATTTCTGTTACTTCAAATGATCATACTTTTCCCTCTCAAGGAAGATGTTTTATCAGTTGTGTCTGGCATAGGAGAAATTGAAGAAACCTCCCAAAATGACCTAATTCACAGAATACCATGTTCTGATATAAGATCTATGGACTGTGCTGTGGCTGTCCAAAGGTAAACTTGTAGCATAAGTAAATTAATATTCTAAGTGGTAACAGAAGATTTGTATTCCCTTTGATCCAAAATTTTTGCTTGCGTTAGGTGATACATATGGTGTTGAACTGACTGTGTTTACATCCTCGTATAGCAATTCTTAGCTGCTCTGTGTAATCTCTTTATTTTAAAATAATCTACCACTGTAATACTTAGGCACAAAAATAATATTAAGATGAGTTCATTCAAATAACTTTTGTATGCTTAACACTTATATATTCTGTTTTTGTATGGTTAGAAAAAGAAGTAAAGTTATATGCTCATTAGTATGAGATACAACAGCTCTTATGAAAGCCTTTGTTTTCTTGACCCAAGAAAGTACATGTATAATAAAGACCCAGGGTTCCTTTTTTCTGAATGTTATGAAACAGCTTGGTGTTCCCATCACTAAATTCCTTCCTCCCTTTGCAGAGCTTTTCTCTTTTAAGGAATGAATAATTGTAGGGTTTTTTTTAAAGTTCTGGGGTTTATTTGTTCTAACATATTGTTTGGAGACAGACCTAATTAAGGGGGTAAGATTGACTTAAAATTACATTTTTGGCTAAATTTCTTGTGTGCCATTGTCACAATTTACACCACAAATTTTTGTAATTGAAATAAATTAGAAGAAAATAATTTTCTCAATTTGTTTTGGTTATTGGGTGTATACTCATGTTTCTCTGTTATTTTCCCCTTCTCCCCCCGCCCATGTGATATTAGAGAACAAACACTCTAAAAAAAAAAATAGAGCATAAGATTGTGAAACTACAAACACTGGCAAGAGAACTGAGAGGTAGGAGATGCATCTTTTTAATTTTATTAAAAATACATTTCAGGTTGGTGCATAATTTAAGAGATATGAAACCTCTCAGTTAACCCTAATTGATTTGAAAACCTGTAGCTACTAGAAGCAGAACATTTCTGATAGCTAAGCCTTACAGAAAGAAGACAGTTTAATTACCTTTTTTGGTAAAGGGCGGCACAAATAAAGGAAGAGCAGGAACATGTCAGCTGAAAGTTAGAATTAAAATCCACAACAAAAGACTGTGCTCATGCATGTATGCAGTGTTGTAGCCATGTCTGTTCAGAACATCAGAGAGACAACCATCTTCAATAAAATGCAAGACAAGCTTTTGAGCTTACATAGAGTGACACAGCTAAATACAAGGTAGAACCCAGAAGTAAAGAAGAACTCTGTATAAGCTTGAAAGCTTGTCTCTCATCAAAAGAACATGGTCCAATAAAATGTATTACCTCACCTCCTGTTCTCCCTAGTGCACATGCATATTTTAAAAGCTTTGACCATCAGGCTTTTAGGATATAATGCTATTTTCTTTTACCATAGAAAACCTGCAGTACTAGAAGATAAACTTAAAACAAGTTGAGACCATCTGTATCCATCTGTCCACCCTTTTTACAAAACGATGATGGATTTTGTACAAAGTATGCCTTGTGAGGTATCATTTGAAAACTCATAATTTGCTGATCATTATTGTCCTGGTAAAAAGTGTGGGAACATTTGTATGTAAAGTTGTAAGAATCTACTGTATGACTTTACTGAAACATGCTCCAAGTTTAGAAAAGCTGACACAAACCATTTCCTCAGAGACGCAACACAAACTGACACCTCAGTAAGGTGTTAACATAATTAAATTGACTATCTCCTGGTTAAATGGCCATTCTTTGGCAGGAAAAAAGGGTGTGAGCAAGACATTTGCTACTTGAAAATGGAACAGCTGGAGGTTTCCATGCAAACAGACTTCATGTCTTCTGAACCTCAGCTGAAGATGATTTTCAAAGAGGAAAATAACTATAAGAAGTAAGAACAGAGGACACAAATCAGCTCTCCCTTCATCTGTACTTACGGCATCAACAATACCTGAAAGACAAGGAAATTAACACTGAACTAAGGGAGATATTCTCTCTGAAAGAAGTTCAGTCAATAAGACTTCTAGAGCATGCGGTGAGGGAAACTTTTTTGCTTTGATTAGGTTTGTGTTTTACCTTTTATTTCTTCATAACTAATTCTGACTTTTATGCATCATTACTTATAATCTATCTTTCTGTAGTTAATAAACTTCCTTCATTGTTTTATTGAAAGCAGTTCGTTTGGATGGAAGTGTTTGGGAAACTCCATTTGAGATAACAAGGTTTGTGCTTATCATTTCCCATGAGTGAAATGATGGACTTAATATGAACTTGTATTGTCCAAGAGGGTGCTGGGCACTACAAGAGACAGACTTCTGGGGACAAGTCTGGGACTAGAAATTTGCTGGTGTCACTCTGTAATATGGTTTACAGGTGGTAGTCTAAAGCACTCAACTGCTGGGCGTAATTTACATGGTAAAGGCTCTATGTTAGCAGACCAGAAGTGGTTGCTTTCATAGTGAAGCAGTGTAAAAGGCACTCCAGTTTGGAGAATTGAGGTGACACAGTTGTTCAACAGTCCAGATTGTAACCTGGGGAATATCACACAAGCTCATATATATCCAAATTTTCAACATCCTTTAAAAATCTGGATATCAGAACTGCCCTCAGGATTCCTTGTCAATGCCATAAACAGTGGTAAAATCACCACCCTATTCCTCTTACGCTGTTTTTGCAGCCAAGTATCGCATTAGCTTTTTTTGCCAAAGCATTGGCCTTGGGGTTCATGTTGAGTTGCCTGTCCACTAAAATCTGTTTTTTTTTTGTTTTTTTTTGTTTTTTTTTTTTTTTGTTTTTTTTTTTTATCACTCGACTTTCAGACACAGTCATCCATTTTGTAGATAAGGCCTACATTCCTTGTTCCTACAGGTGTAACTTTTTGTTTGGCTGTAATAAAATATATTTTGTTTGAATGGGTCCAGCTTATCAAGCAATCCATATTGCTCAGTATGACAGGCTTGTTCTTATCACTCCACCAAACTGACATCCACAAATTTTATCAGCAGTGATTTTATATTTACTTCCAAATTACTGATGAAAATGTTGACTAGTGTTGCTCCTAGTACTAATCCCTGCAAAATCTGACTAGAATCACTTGCTTTTGAGGATGATTCCCTATTTACAACTTGATTTGGAGATGTCAGTTAGCCAGTTGTTAATTGACTCAACATTTTAATTCTATGATGACATCTAGATCTCAAACCAGAAGAAAATATCCATCATATTACTCGGGTATTGGATTTATTTTAACTGGAGTTTGAAATAATTTATTACATGTTCACAGTTCTAGCTTACAATTTCAAACTCATGGTAGCAGTATAATTCCAACAGATATTAATGTGGAGACAAAACCATTTAAGACCAAATTAAAGTCAGACACTTTCAGAAATGAGAATAAATATGAGCAAATTTGGCGAAATAGTATAAAATTGGACAAGCAGCATGCATGAAATACCTTTACACAAAGCAGCAACGTTTAATTTTAATGTGTCTGTGAAAATGAGACCACAGACCCAAAATTGGAATAACCATGTTTTCTTCTGGGGACGGTGGTGAGGATGGGACCTTGAAATTTTACCTGCTCATAAACAAATTAATTTTTTTGAGTGAGCCCAATATTTTGGTCATATATGTAAACTTTTTCCCCTAATTTTATGCTACATACATCCATTTCCTTTGTTTCACACACAAATGACTGCAAGAGAGTTGGATGTGCATAGGTAATTGATTAGATCCTTTTTAAAAATTGGCAGAGGCAATCTCAGCAATTACAACTGGCAAGCCAAACTTCAGTACCAGGCAAATTGGTTGAAACTGTAGTAAAGAAAAGAATTATCAGACACATAAAGAAACATGATTTGTTGGGGAAGAGTCAACATGGTTTTTGTGAAGGAAATCATGCCTCACCAATCTATTAGAATTCTTTGAGGGAATCAATAAATACGTGGACAAGGGTGAGCCAGTGTATGTAGTATACTTGGACTTTCAGAAAGATTTTGGTCCCTCACAAAAGGCTCTTAAGCAAAGGAAGTAGTCATGGGGCAAGAGGGAAGGTCCACTCCTGGATTAGTAATTGGATAAAAGATAGGAAACAAAGGGTAGGAATACATGGTCAGTTTTCAGAATGATGAGAGGTAAATAGCTGTGTTCCCCAGGTGTTTGTACTAGGTCCAATACTGTTCAACATATTCATAAATGATCTGGATAAAGGGATGAACAGTGAGGTGGCAAAATTTGCAGACGATACAAAATTACTCAAGATCATTAAGAAAAAAGCAGACTGTGAAGAGTTCCAAAGGGATCTAACAAGACTGGGTGACAAAATGGCAGATGAAATTCAATGTTGATAAAGGCAAAGTAATACACAGTGGAAAACATCATCCCAAATATACATACAAAATGATGGGGTCTAAATTAGTTGTTACCACTCAAGAAAGAGACATTGGAGTCATTATGGATAGTTCTCTGAAAACATCCACTCAATGTGCAGCGGTAATTAAAATAGCTAACAGAACGTTAGGACCATTAGGAAAGGGATACATAATGAGACAGAAAATATCATAATGCCTCTATATAAATGCATGGTATGCATGTAGTATTCAAGATATGGGGATATCTGATTGCCCAATCTCAAAATAGATATATTAGAATTGGAAGAGTTACAAAGAAGGGCAACAAAAATGAGTAGGGTTATGAAACAGCTTCCACAGGGCCTCCCAAAAGGGGCGGCAAGAGGGGCATTTTGCCCCCACGAGAGTTTTTCAGGGCTCTTGGAGTGGAGTCCTTCACTCGCTCCGGGGGCCCTGGAAAACTCTTGTGAGGTCTGGGTCCCTGGAGCTTCTTCTGCTCTGGGTCTTCGGCGGGAATTCGGCAGCAGTGGATGCTTCCACTCCAAGACCTGTCGCTGAAGTGCCCTGAAGATCTGCGGCGGGGAGTCCTTCCGCCCCGGGACCCACCGCTGAAGTGCCGCAGGTCTTCGGGGCACTTCGGCAGCGGGTCCTGGAGCGGAAGGACCCACTGCCGCTAAATTACCACCGAAGCGGGGCCCCCCTGCCGCCGAAGACCCCAGGCCCTCTCAGTCCTCTAGGTGGATTTGAAAAGTCTGGGACTTTTCAGCTTGGAAAAGAGATGACTAAGAGGAGATATGATTGAGGTCTTTGAAATCTTGACTGGTCTGGAGAAAGTGAATAAGAAAACACTATTTACTCCTTCACACAACACAAGAACTAGGGGTCACTCAGTGAATGAATAGGCAGCAGGTTTAAAACAAAAGGAAGTACTGCTTCACACAATGCACAGTCAACATGTGGAACTTGTTGCCAAGGGATGTTGTGAAGGTCAAAATATAATAGGGTTCAAAAAAGACCTAGATAAGTTAATGGAGGATAGATCCATCAATGGCTTTTAGACAGGATGTGGAGGGATGCAACTCTGTACTCTAAGCATACCTAGTCTCTCTTTGCCAGGGACAGGGAATGAGCAACAGGGAATGGATCATTTGATGATTACCTGTTTTATTCATTCCCTCTGGGGAACCTGGCAATGGCCACTGTTGGAAGACAGGATACTGGTCTAGGTGGACCTTTGGTTTGACCGAGTGTGGCCGTTCTTATGTCATTTTGAAATCCAGTGTAAATATGCATATGGATACAGGAATGTGTTGCTGTTACTTTGTTCCACTTACCTGGATTTGGTTATTGTAACTCATATA
Organism: Chelonoidis abingdonii; assembly: GCF_003597395.2. Lineage (NCBI taxonomy): Eukaryota > Metazoa > Chordata > Testudines > Testudinidae > Chelonoidis > Chelonoidis abingdonii. The sequence continues at coordinate 143,142,604 of NC_133771.1, forward strand.
ATTAATAATGGATATTGTGTGGTTGCTTACCTTGATACCTGAGTACGTTTAGACAAAATGAAGTAATTGGTTATGTAATTATTTTATTGCCTATACATTTTAGGAACCACAATGCCTCCAGTATTATGGATCAGAAAGCAAAATTTCACAAGGAGTGAAATGATAGAAAGTGCAGGAGCCATTGAGCAATTGCCTATTACAGCAAAACAAGCTCTAGCTAAACCTGACAGACAGATTCTTTGGATCATTGTAAGAAGATTTGAAAAGTCAAGCACAGGGAAGTTTATGCTTTACGTGCACTGGATTAAATGACGTCATCTGTCACCTCCTTATCAACTGGCTTACTTCAAATAGTGCTAATTTATGGATGGTCTTCCGAGATGATGACTTTATTTGTTTTCCTTTGGCTATATGAGTGCAGTGGCAAGCCATGCATGTTAATTTAGCCTTGTTAATTTCTCCTGTTATAACAGATAAATTTTAGCTACAGAGATACCTGCCTCAACTTTAATAGAAAATAATCAACCAAAAAAATCAGTTAAAGTAAAAACCATTTGTCTCTTTAATCGGCCTGCTTCTTGTCCCACAAATTGTCCTTGCATACACTAGTAAAGACTATATCGTCAGGCACAGTATAAGGTACCAAATGTCACAGTGTGGATATTCTCACAAAGATTTTTAGAAAACATTGTGAACATGCTGTAGATTGCAGGAGCCTGTTTTCCCTCTCACTAACAGCCTTCCATTGCCCCTTACTGGAGATGCCGTGCTGGCAACTCGGCACAGTCTAACTTGCATCTTTGAAAAATCATCATATTAAGTTTGTGTTCAGGGATGTATTGGTGGTTGCAGAACAGTATGGCCAATACCTTCAAAGCCTGCTGTGTGATTAATATAGCCATTAAAATATATCATCTCTTTCACATGCAGATTTTTCATTATTTGTACATAATACAAATAACAGAATAATGATATGGCAGATGAATGAACAGCAGTGACTGTGCTGTGCTATTATATGAACACACAGTCATGCATATATTTTAGGATATTTTTTATTCCACTAAATATTCGTGAACAAATACATGGCTCGTGTATGTTTTACTTTCAAATTCTGATCCATAAGGGTTATCTTGCATATGCTTATGATAGTCTGTTTCCATGAAATTCTTCTATTGGGAAAGGGGAGCAAGAAGTTTGAATGCTTGTGGAAGAGGCCAGCAGTTCTATACTGTTGCCTTGTGAATCTTTTGAGACGCAGGTTCTTCTTGGAGGATTTCCTATAGGCAAGGGCCTTCTATGCAAAGACTCTTTGACTCCTTACTACTGCATGCAATTTTCCCCTCCCCCAAGCTCTGGAATAACACCAATAGTTTCACTGACTACTAAGGGTGCTGGAATAATTTGTAGAGTGGGGGTGGTTAATGCCATTGAACCAAACTGTAAACTGTGTATATGCTGGAAACTACTTCAAGCCAGGGGGTGCAGTAGCACCCCCAGCATGCCTAGTTGTAGCTGTCACAAATTAACACTCTGCTGAAATGACGATCTATGCTTTAATCTCCTTTCACCTTCTCTTTTGCAGTTCATTTCTCAAGGGCCTCTTTGGGTTCTGGTCTTAATTTGTAGAACATGGCTGCCAACCTCATCCAGAGAAACACAACAGCAATTCTATCAACTCTTCATTCATTTCAGCATCAGTAAAAAGTAGATAAAGCTCAAACCTATTTCATGGAATTTTTCTTTCTACTTTCGTTCCCACACTCTCCATAAACATAGCATTGGCATCATCTCTACATGCACACAATTTTGCTGTTACTGGTACAAGAATCTTCTGCTCTGCCATTCTTGTTTCCTGGAAAAGGCTTCCTATGTGTGTCTGCCTTGTGAAATTCCTTTTCATCTCTCAGTGGAAAACACATTTCTTCCCATCTCTTAGTGGAAAACACATTTCTTCCTTGCCTTTCATTGTAATTTCTCTCTTGTTTCATTTATTATTTAACTCTGTAATTTTATTATTTAACACTTGAAATCATATTGGAATACAATGTATATGACAGATTCATTAGAAAATTGCACTGTATTTTCAGTAGATAATAAGATATCAGGACAAATTACCATTTCTAGAGCTCATTGTTCAGTATCCCTCAAAAATACCACTGAGCTGATAACTCTCTCTCGCTGCTATGATTGAATCCCATTACACAATAAATAATTACATTATGGTTGCAAGGCCTGGACACTTTACAAGAGATAGATTAAATAACTGAAAAAATCCAACTTTGTTTCCTGCACAGAATCTGGAACATCAAACAGCAGAACAAAGTGAGTAGTGTTAAAGAAGGATTAGTACTTGGCATTAAACCCACTCTCCTGAAAGCAATGTTTGTCTGGTCCCAGCAGGGATGAATGACAATCACATCCTAAACCAGTGGCAAAATATCAACTAGTGCATACTGAGGGTAACGTTAAGCCCCTGTGTAAGCATTTCATGAGGAGTTACATCAGCTTGTGCCATGACTGAATTTTGTTCCACAGGACTTCATATACCAGGGTACATCACTATTCACTGAAGTCAGGTATCCTATTTCTGGAAGGGATTGATAGAAGATGATTTCAGAAAAAAGATGCAAAAACACATTGCACCTAGCCAATAATACACTGATGTTCACAGGGGAAACTCTGACTCTCTAGTAAACACCAAGGCAAAAAGAAGGCAAGTGTAAAGTATTGTAACACTTTTTACAGAATCCAAGCAATGTCTGAAAGAGAGATCTAGCTGGTCTGTTTAGAGGTAGATTAAAATGCGATTTTTGGGTTTGGGGCTTCTGCATCAGAGGGAATTTTGTACTGCACTTATGGAGCAACAGGTACCATGTCACAGAACTGATTGCTGCCAGGCAGTCACCTGCTCTAATACAGAACTCAGGGAAGATGAAATGAACAGTCCATGGTAACTGAGACAAATCATCAAGTCATGAAGGAGGTCAGTAGCTAAGAGTCAGGAGCAAAGTCCTCCAACACTTATTAATGAGAGTGACCCTTGCACCTGCATGTAGTCTCAATGGGATCGTATTTTTGCTTGCTTGAAGTCAGTAGAACTAGTTATATGAATAAGGAGAGAGCCCTATGTGACTTCATTTTATCTGGCATGTGCAACCTCCAAGTGGGTTAGGTGAATATGGGCTCAGTATAGTCTTAATCCACCTCTGAATCTTTGAACAGTTTAGGATGCTTCTCTAGTTGGCATTGTGTGACAGATCATTAATAATCAAAGCAACAGTAAAGCACTACATATGAAGTGTAAATATATTCCCATGTCATCAGAAAATCTGGTATTAAAGATATGTACAATCATACTAGTGGATTTATCAAGTGTGTAATAATATATGCTTGAAACTAGTATATATTCAAATAACAGTATGTTTGCCCAGTTTGCAGTTTTGCATTGGTCTATCCCACATTGAAAAGGGTTATACAGACAGATATATTGCTGAGTGGCTATCTACAAAAATCAGTTTACCTTCCATGACAGTGGTGGACTATGATTATTTATAATAATCATATTTTCAATAGGGCTTTCAAGCAATAAAAAAAGTAATCATGCTGTTAATAATAGAATACCATTTATTTAAATATTTGTAGATATTTTTTACATTTTCAAATATATTGATTTCAATTACAGCACAGAACAGAAAGTGTACAGTTCTCACTTTATATTTATTTTTTATTACAAATATTTGAGCTGTAAAAAACAAAGAAATAGTATTTTTCAATTCACCTCATACAAGTAGTGTAATGCAATCTTTTTATCATGAAAGTTGAACTTAAAACGTAGAATTATGTAAAAAAAAAAAACTGCATTCAAAAACAAAACAATGTAAAACTTTAGAACCTACAAGTCCACTCAGTCCTACTTCTTGTTCAACCAGTCACTCAGAAAAACAAGTTTGTTTACATTTACAGGAGATTATGCTGCCCAATTCTTGTTAACACTGTCACCTGAAAGTGAGAACAGACATTCACATGGCAGAGTTGTAGCCGGTGTTGCAAGATGTTTATGCGTCAGATGCCCTAAAGATTCATATGTCCCTTCATCTTCAACCACCATTCCAGAGGACATGTGTCCATGCTGATGGTAGGTTCTGCTTGTTAACGATCCAAAGCAGAGCAGACCGACGCATATTCACTTTTATCATGTGAGTCAGATGCCACCAGCAGAAGATTGATTTTCTTTTTTGATGGTTTGGGTTCTGTAGTTTCAGCATCGGAGTGTTGCTTTTTTAAGACTTCTGAAAGCATGCCCCACACCTCGTTTCTCTCAGATTTTGGAAGGCACTTCAGTTTCTTAAACCTTGGATCGAGTGGTGTAGCTATCTCTAGAAATCTCACCTTCTTTGCGTTTTGTCAAATCTGCGGTGAAAGTGTTCTTAAAAGGAACAATGTACTGGGTCATCATCTGAGACTGCTATACTATGAAATATGTGGCAGAATGTGGGTAAAAAGGTAATACAGAGCAGGAGACATATTATACTCCTGCAAGGAGCTCAGTCAAAATTTAATTAACGCATTATTTTTTTAACAAGTGTTATCAGCATGGAAGCATGTCCTCTGGAATGGTAGCTGAAGCATGAGGGACAGGGCCGGTGCTATTAAGCACGAATCAGCTTAGATGCCGCAAGCCTGGGAGGCAGGAGAAGTGGAGCAGCCACGGTTTGCTCGGGGAGGAGACAGAGCAGGGGTGAGTTGGGGCGGGCAGCTGCCGTATGGCTCCCTGGGCTGGGGGTTGGGGGGGAGCTGCCATGGCGGGAGGAGCGCCTCAGGGCAGAGTGGTGGAGCTGCTGCGGGGGGGCAGGGAGCCACCGCAGGGCTCAGGAACAGGGGAGGGCGCAAGGAGGAAGTTTCGCTTAGGGAGTGAAACATCCTTGCACCGGCCCTGATGAAGGGGCATATGAATGCTTACTATATCTGGCACATAAATACCTTGCAATACCAGCTACAAAAGTGCCATAAAACTCTTTGTTCTCACTTTCAGGTGACGTTGTAAATAAGAAGCTGCAGCATTGTGTCCCATAAATGTAAACAAACATATTTGTCTTAGCAATTGGCTGAACAAAAAGTAGGACTTGTAGGCTCTAAAGTTTTATACTGTTTTCTTTTTGAGTACATTTGTAAGTTGCATTTTGATGTTAAAGGATTCCATTATGGTACTTGTATGAGGTGATTTGAAAAATACTATTTATTTTGTTGTTTTTACAGTGCAAATATTTGTAATCAAAAGAAAGTAAGCACTGTCTATTTTGTATTCTGTGTTGTAATTTAAATCAATGTATCTGAAAATGTAGAAAAAACCTCCAAAATAGTTAATACATTTCAATTCACATTCTATTGTTTAACAGTGCAATTAAAACTGTGATTAATCACAATTAATGTTTTTAGTTAATCGTGAGTTAACTGTGATTAATTGACAGCTCAAATTTTTATTTGAGCTACCTTATTTAAGCCAAAATAACTGAGTCTGTTTCTGTAGATTTAAGTCTAACTTTATTGTCGTATGATCTTTGAAAAACAGTTATACCTGCCTTATTTATATCAAATTCCTCTGGGTCAATTCTTTCCTATAAGAAAGAATATGTAGATATACACATTTTTCATGTTATGGGATGAATTAGTTGTTTTGGGGATGTTACATGGTCTATCATTGTGTAGTATGTATATAAATATATAAAGGTTTTTCTTTGATATAATTATATGTTGTTACAACATCATTTTATTGTGCTGGTAAAACTAGAAATTATAATCTAAGAACTAAAGATTAAGGCACAAGGTTAAAAGCTCAAACCCCTGTCTGTAAGGAAGCACATGATCTAGTAAAGCTGACTTGTTTTATATTGCTTTGGATTTATGGATAGTTGTGGGGTTTTGGGGGGTATTTAAGTGAAATGAAGAAGAAAAAAGATGGTTTTGTTTTAGGTTGCTTTACTTTTACAAGAATCCTCTTAAAATACCTGAACATCTACACAAGGTTTTGGATTTGTTTTATTTACATTTCTTAAAACCTGGCCATGTCACACACTTAGTTTACTCATCTCATATCCTTCTCATCTTGTATTAATTACTTCTATAATTGGATTTAATTTATTAGCTGCTACTTCAATGAGAAATTTATTTTGTCCCCTTGTTTTCCAGCAATACTAGCATTTCATCATTGCAATAAATAGCAATAAAAATAATGCTTGAACAGATATACTCAGGCCACGTCTAGACTACGCGCCGTATCGGCGCGTTAAAATTGATTGCTTGGGGATCGATATATCGCGTCTAATCTATCGATCCCTGAGCGCGCTTATATCGATTCCGGAACTCCACCAAAACCAACGGAGTTCCGGAATCGACATGGCGAGCCGCGGACATCGATCCCGCGCGGTGAAGACTGGTCAGTAAATCGATTTTAGATATTCGATTTCAGCTACGCTATTCTCGTAGCTGAAATTGCGTATCTAAAATCGATTTCCGCGCGTAGTGTAGACCTGGCCTTAGACTAAGGCTTGTGAGGTGCAAGTGGCTCTTTAATATGTCTCCTGTGGCTCTTTGCAGCACATGATATTAACACAATGTGATTTAATTAATAACCAGTGTAAGTTATTAATCAATTGGCGTCCTTTTACAATGCTATTAATCAATTGTAGATGAAAAATAATAATGCACATTTTGCTGTGAGAATTATATGTATGATAAAAATAGTAAATGAAACAATGAATTCACATGATAGTGGCTTTTTTGGGTAATGTTGATTGCTAATTTGGCTCCTGAACTACTGAGGTCTGAGTATCACTGTGCTAGAAGGTGCCAGCTAAGTCTTTAGGATTTGATTCTATGCTGCAACTCCAGGAAGAGCAGACCAAGGGAAAAAGTCTGCAGGGTATCCCATAATCCCCATATTGCCATGCAGCATGGGTATTCCCCCATCCATCCCCAGCACGTCTCCTATACTGAAATTTGTGATGAGGAAACATAGGGCTGATTATAGTGGCCCTACAGTGTGCCTATGCAGGGAAATTCTTCCCCAGACAAGTTGACTATATATTGATGCCCCTAGTTGCTGTCAAAATGGAGGACAGAATCTGTCTTTTTTTTCCTCAATACCTTCCATATTCAGAATGTCTTAATCTCTTGTCTTTCATCTGTGTAATTCCTGACTTCCTTCTGATGAAGTCTGGATGGGGAAGCAGAGCCTGCTGATCTCTCTGGTGGCATTGAATTTTCAGCAGTGGCTCAAGAAGACCCTCTTAATGTGAACTGAAAACAATGATAGAGAAACAGCAAAAGTTTGAAAAATAATAGCACAGATACTGGCAGCAGCTAGTAGACATATATTTTAGCTTGGCAACAGGTATGTTTGGAAGTTAGTTTTTTAAATCAAAGGTATTACTTTTTCTAAAACCAATTTAGGACTTGTTATTAATACCCTAGGCCATGTTAAACATTCCCTTACTTTGTGAGAAGTTCCAGTGAAAACCAGGTACTTTTACAGTGTGCACAGATCATACCATTGAACCATTAATTGCACTAATCTATTGTCCTGAGGGGAGGCATGTGATGAAAAACCTAATGACTTAAGTAAGGGATGAAAAATGGTAGAACATAAGGGTACTTTTAAATGTCGCAATAAGGGTATAGTAATTTATGGGACACCGTCAGGGCCGACTCCAGGGTTTTTGCCGCACCAAGCAGCAAAAAGGGGGGGGAAAAAAACTGCTATTGCACTCTGCAGCTCTACCGCCGCCACTTCAGTCTTTGGCAACAATTTGGCGGCTGGTCCTTCGCTCCAAAAGGGAGTGAGGGATCCGCCGCTGAATTGCTGCCGAAGACCCGGATGTGCCGCCCCTCACCATTGGCCACCCCAGGCACCTGAGAATTTCAGTTTAAAAAAATATATATATATATTTCTTGGCTCAGGCTGTGGAGAAAATCTTGAAAATGTGACTCTAACATATTGAGGGGAGGGCTAGCTTAGTGGTTTGAGCATTGGCCTGCTAACCCAGGGTTGTGAGTTTAATCCTTGAGGGGCCCACTTAGGAGTCTGGGGCAAAATCAGTAGTTGCTCCTGCTAGTGAAAGAAGGGGGCTGGACTCAGTGACCTTTCAGGGTCCCTTCCAGTTCTGATCTCTCTCTCTCTCTCTCTCTATATATATATAAAAAAATAAATAAAATCATTATTTTGTTTTTCTTTTTCCTTTTTTTTAAGTTGCAGGGAAGGGAGAAACAAGGCCGCTTTATGATATTTGAACATTTTGGGATTGGCAATACTGCTAAAATTTTATTTATCTTTAAAAATATCTGGTCAGAAAAGGGAGAAACAGATTTGCAGAATGTGTTGGGGGGGGAGACTTAATTCCACAATGTCTGTTCATTCCATGAAAATTTAAACATTGAAATAAAAAATGTATTCAAAAAATTAAAAAAAAAAATTGGACCAGGACTATAGCTTAAAAAATAAAGGGTTGGGTACATGGAATTACGCAAACACTGTTAGTTTTGTAAACTTCAATTTGTTCTTTTAGATGCATAGAGCTTATGAATTTCTCTGAATTGGAAGATCTTGTCTAACGATGTCTTACTGTGTTTTTCCTGACTCAGCAAAACACTTAAGCAGCTTCTGATCTTTAAGCATGTGTTAAATTCAATCCCTATGAGGTAGATCACTTAAGCATGTGCTTTAAGTGCTTTGCTGAAATAGGGTCTCAAAGTTGTAGCACCAACTACCCTGCATTGCCCTCCCAAGGTTCCTCAGTGAGCCATGACCTTGTAGGACCAACTCTAGAAGTTAAGGGTAGCTGTGCTATTGAAATTAGCTGGACATCTCAATCTATGTTGTTCTGCAGTGATGCCAGTATTGTAGTGTGTTTTTTTCCTTCTAAGTACTGAAATAAATAGCAATTACTGTGGGTACATTCAGTGGAAAACGCGGTTTTATATTGTGAGCACCTTTTAGTCAAGAACTATACTGAGACTTATTTCATATAGGCCATTGAGGGATATTGGATAGTGATAACTTTAGATAACTACTGACTTGAGTTAATTTTAAACTGTTAAGTCAGAAGTAGAAGGCTTCACATCCCATAATCAATGTCTTTAGCTATCTGATACCCACAGAAGATCTTGAAAAACTAAAAGAGGAGCTTCAGTGAGGTTCTGAGATTCTACCTGGTACATGACGGCAACTGTGTAATGGGGACCCATGTTATATAATTACTTTACAGAAAATCAAAGCCTTAAGGAACATCAAATGTTGATAGAATCATCAAAATGAATGATGTGTTAATATTTCAATCAATTAATTCAGTTGGTTGGCAGTACTCCTTAATTCCTGCATAATTATTTGAGAGATCACTGTTGTGTTTAAAATGGAATTTCTTTCCAAAAGAACGTATAATATTAGATTTTCAGTAAGTGCATGGTATGGTTTATGTATGTTTACTATTGCAAATTACTTTAGTAATGTTGTTGTTTACTGTTTAAGCCGTCTGCTTCTTGAATTACTGCAATTACTTTGGAAACAAGATAACCAGGTAATTAGGAGCTGTTTCTACCAAATTACGGTTTGGACAATAATGGATCATAAATTTTAATATGTTTGGAAGAACAGTAAAGGAAATGCAGTTGATGATGCTTCAGAAAAATTCTGAATGATTTATTTGTTAAAATCCATCGTCATACACTATATCTGACTTGTTCTCTATTAAACTTAAGCCATAAAGTTTCTAAAGAACTTTACACGAAAGAACGACATAACTCTTTCATAAGTGCTGTAGTTCTTCTCTGTTAATGAATTACAAATATTAACTTTTTAGTAACGTATCAAAAGAGTGAGTTCATGTGACTGATTAACAAATTATCAAACAACAAAAATTAGTGTTTGCATCAAGTGCTGGTATTCCACTCTGGGTACAGCCTGAATCTGGGCAATTGTTGCTAGCAGGATCTGTCGTTGTGAGCCTGTCCACTTCATTTCCTTGTGCTCTGAACCGAGAGTATAAAGGATCTGTGGATAAGCGGCCTCTACAATTCCTTTGTATCACTTCATGGTCTGAGATGGAACCTCTTCTGTGTCTACAAAGTTAATCTTCAGCACTTTCCTGTAAATATTGTTCTTTGAGTGATTGCAGATTTCCATTCCACTGTAGGCATGTGCATGCCTTGGACGTAGGTGTCAGGAATCTTTTTCCCCTCTGCAGTACCTATGAGGATGGCTTTAGCCATGCACCACTGTTCCCTGGTCTAAAGGTGAGGAGCTGCCCCTGACTCCTCTCAGCTCCTGTTTACCGCCTGTGATGGTTGTTGGAATGATCTCAGACTTCTTTATTCAAGTGCTTCCCTCACTTGTTATAAATAGTTGCAGTTAATTATTGTTAGTAGTTAGTTGGTTCATTGAGTAAGTTAGTGGTAGGTTTCCTTTTTTTGGGTCCTTTGGGACCATTTCTTTTCTTTTGGAACTGGTCTAGGTAATGGAAGGATGCTTCACTCCCCAGGGTTCAAGTCCTGAGGGATAGGCTCAAAGCTCATGACTGTCAGTGATCCTCATCTGACCTGCCTGAAATACATGGGTGAGGTTGATATTAGTGGCAAGTGTCACATCTGCAAGGGCTTCAAACCCCACTCAAAGAAGAGTAGAGCAGTGAGGCTGAAGTGCTTGCTTATGGATGCAGCAATTTGACCCCCATCTGAGTCATCACATGGGGAGCGAACCTCAAGTGCTTCAGCATAAGTACAGAGTGCTCCACCAGATGTATCTTCGGTTCCATGGTCCCGATCCCTGGTACCAAAGAAGAGAGAGGGACGTTCCTTGGTCTCAGCGCCTTGTTTTTCCATCTTGGAAGGCATTTTGAGGCAAGATAGGGGCAAGAACTCCACAAACTGTGTGGCAGAGAGAGCCACCCCAAGAGCTTCGCCTATTGAGAGGGTTCATTGCCTCTAGAGCCTGTGGCCCCTGAGAGACATCTGAGGAACCAACAATTGATGCTGCTGCCATCTACCCCAGAGGCATATGCAGCCACAAGAGACTTGCTTAGCTTCTCGGTACTGATTTCATCATCACTGAAAAACGTCCAACCACTTCTTGCCCCTGCGGCTCAACTCTCACCGCACTGAGACCCCCCCGTACTACTGTCTAGATCTCCTCTCAAACCTGTTTTTTTGAGAGGAAAATCTCCCTTGATTTCTCTGGTACCACCATCCCTGGGTTCAGGTGACCATTCTCAGGTACAATCTGTAGCAGCGCCTCCACTGTCTGAAACTTCTGACTCCTCATCCTTGGACTTGGAAATGCTGTCCTCTCTGTCCTGGCTAGGACATAGCACTTACAGGGTCATCTGGGCCATGGACAATGCAGCTTCCCCAACATTGGCCTTTCCCTTGGGGCAATGACCTGGACAATGATGGGTCTTGGGTACACACTAGTGGTCACAATGTTTTTGTAGGCAGGACTCTGAGGTAAATTTCCCTTCAGCAATTCAGGATCATCGTTTGTTGTTTTTCGGAGGACTAAACAAGTTTACTTAGAGCCAAAATGGTAGTCCTACTGCATCTCTTGGATATATCTGCTTCCAGGTTATGTAATCATTTGATATGATTTGTGCCAGGATAACTTTTATGTTCTGGGCCAAATAACAGGGAGACTCAAGCAAGGAAAACTAGTGGCTATATCAATTCCTAAATGCTCAGAGTTTCACCAGATTTCACTTCAGTGGGAATCGAAATCAATGGGAATTGTGTGGATGAATCACATGCTGCTCTTTTAAAAAGTTCTGATTTTGGGTTTGGGTTGTTGTTAGCATCTTTCAGGCATCAAGTGTGATATTTTCAGAAGCACACAGTATTGACCTAATTCAGTCCTCACTGAAGTCGATTGTAAAATTCCCATTCTAGGCCCATACTGACTGTTTTAGAAAATCCTTCCAGAAGTCCTCAGAACATTGACTCTCTTAGATATAATTATAGACCATTATGTTCATATAAGTTTGTTTTATTTTGTATGTAACTCAGATCAGAGGTTCTTCCTTCAGGAAATGGGCCTGCTTGGATATGATTTAACTCTCCTACTTGGCCTTTTTGTGGGACTCTCACAGAATTCCTCTATCTGCCCTAGTAGAGACAATCATAAAAGGATTTGGATATCTGGTAGAACTGTCCTTACCATTGAGTTAACAATAAAGTCAAACCCCAGAAAGTGGAGAAGAAGAGGAGATTTAATCTTATGCAGCATATGCAGATTTTGGGTATAGTTATGCTTCATTCTTAGGTATAGTCAAGTTATGCTCCATCTAGGACTCACTGCTGTAGCCTCCCAATTCCCCAGTTTGCTCCCCTAGAATCAGTTAGAGACTCTTAGGGCCAACCTGCTAGCAGAAATAGCTGGAGCATGAAAATGTTTATACCTTAGCCTGATGTGCTATGGGGGTTGCAAGGGACAGAGAGGTTCTAAGCCATCGCAGTTTCCTTGAACTATAGATTTCCCTATACTTGAGGAATTCCCAGCTGTCTAAATCTGCTGGATCTAAGGCCTCTTTGTGCTGGCTGAGAAGGCCATGGGGCTGGATCAGAGTAGAGAATCAGGTATTTGGATCAGGGAAGGAATACTACCTATTCACCAAGTCTATTGCTGTTCAATATTATGCCTGGTAACTCAATCTCTTACTAGGGCTATATCTACATTTGAGCTTGGAGATCTGATTACCAGCTTGCATAAAAGTAGCTATGCCAACTTTGCTTGAGTTAGCAAGATGATAATAGCAGTGTAGCACAGGGCAACATAAGCAGCAGCTTGGGCTGGCAGCCCCAGTATGTACCAACCTGGATCCCTTGAATATCACACCTCCCAGCTTAAATGTAGACATAGCCAAAGACTGCCAAAGGCCTTTGTTGTTGTAAAGCAGAGCCAGGTTTGTGAAATATCCTTTATACTGGTGAACTGGTATGGAAAGAAAAGTATACAGTGTGTGAACAAAGCTTTTGGAATGGACAGTCATGAAGCTGTTTTTCAAAAAATTGAACAGTAAGAAACCAAGAGATGAGTTTATAACTGCACTATTTTACACTAATAAATACTGCTTAATAACATAAAATTTGTGCATAACAATTAAAAAGGTGATTTTTTTAAGGGTTCATTAAACTACCAATCAGCACTCCAGCAACAAATCTATTCTCTTAATTTAAGAGAATAGAAGCTCATAAGTTTATCTGAGATCTACTTGCCCTTCCAACTGTGGACTGACGCAGCTAATTTGATGCAATATTTCTTGATGCTGTATTACTTTATTCAAATTCTTTAAGAAAAAAAAGAAAAGAGGCCTCACTTTGGGGCTACACAGGTTTAGCATGGTCCTGTAAAAAGTCTTTCTATCATACCTAGGTGCTGAAGCCCAGATGATGTGTTCATTGTCCAGTCAGAGGAATCTGGAAACTCTTACTTAAAGGCAAACAGAAAAAAGGTTCTTTAGAAGGGATTACACTACAAAACGTAAAGAATTTTGTTCTTGGAATCAATAGAGCGTGGAGTGAAACTAAGGGGTTGTCTACACGTACAGTGCTGCAGTGGCGCAGCTGCACCGATGCAACTACACTGCTGTAGCGCTTTAGTGAAGATGCTACTACACCGATGAGAGAGCTTCTGCTGTCAGTGTAGTTAATCCACCTCCGTGAGAGGTGATAGTTATGTTAAAGGGGAAGCTCTCCTTTGACATAATGCTGTCTACACAAGGGATTAGGTCGGTATAAATATATGGATTTTTCACTCCTGTGAGCAACGTACTTATACCAATGTAAGTTTGTAGTGTAGACCTGGCCTAAGAGATGATATGGCATGAGGAGAGTTTCGGAAAATGGCTTTAAGCAGGGGTAATTAATGGGTATAATTAACTACAAAAGAAAGCAGAAAAAGACATAAAGGTGTCTTTGTCTTTCAAAAATTCATTCAAAAATGAAATACTCACTGCATACATATGTAAATATTGTAGGTGGATGAGTCCTGTTGCCACCTCCTGTCTAAAAATAATTCAGTGGGTCTAATTCTGCCTGATTACCACTGTGCAACTGACATTGACTTTAATAGGCATTGTATCCATGTAGCTGAAAATGGAATTGGGGATAATTTCTAGTTTCTGTCCTATGCTTTTCTTGTATAGAAGGAAGCTGTGAAGGGACAAAGAACATGCCCAACTACATTGTTCATAGACTACTTCACTGTCACATATGGTATATTACTTTGAGCAGTAAAGTTTACTTTACTTGATAATTCAGAGAGAGATTTAATCACGGTGCTTTCTCTTTCCCCAGACAGTATATTAATGTTTAACATATTGAATGCTGTATATGGAGGAGAAGAAAGAGGTGTTTCTGTGAATCGTTCCTGACTTTTCTGACAATCAGATTAAGCCCTGAAGCATGAGATTTAGCTAATCTCATTTCACCATCTTGTAGATACACAATTAGGGTCAAAAATAAAGTTTGAACTCTTAATTCAAAATCTCTTTGAAAAAGACAGCTAACACAGTGTTCATGGAAACACACACAGTTTCCTCTCTTTCATCTTTGGAAAAAATCTACCTTTTAGGTTTGTTTGAAATTGATTACTTCTGCATGTTTGGCAGCTTTATCTTTTGGAATTTGTTTCCCAATATAGTGGGCAGAGGTCAAGAAGTTGCATCCATGTTGAAAGTTTTGGCTAGATTGTGAGTTTTTTCTCTACAAACATAATGGGAATCTATAGAAACTTTAACATTTCAACCAATACAATTTTCAGTTGCACTCAGTGGTACAGGTCACTTTAGTAAATTATATGACAATACTTTTTTTTTTCCAAAGCAGTTTTAATGGGAAATGTTTTTCTTTGTTTTTTTTATACAGAGGATGTGAAACCAGATTTTGCTTTTCATTTGGGTTGGTCTGGATATAACAAATTAAGTGTTAGTTTTTTATATTAGTCTTTGATCAGATGTAAAAATTACATGAAAATTAATTGGTGGGATAATATTAGAAGAACCACCATAATGCTGCCATAACACACATAATTTCATTAAGCAAATCATGCATCCTTGGTCTTGTTTCTATTTTATTTCATAAAGTAATTGCAATAGTAATGAAGTAGTTATCTGAAACATTGTATCAACACATTTTTGCTTATTTAAGAAAGGGGAGGAGAGGACATTAAGAGGTGACTTGAATGCCAAGATTAGTTGAGTGGGGAAGATGCATCAGCTTGCCATTTAAAGGGCAAACATCTATCTTGATATACAGCCTTCAAATATTTTTCTCAGTTAATGTTCAGGATATATGTTAATGATATAATGGGTCCTTACAGTGCATTTATTCCTCTACAGGATACTATTTTGAATCCAGTTTAAGTTGGTAATGATTGAAGGTACTTGATGACTCATCAGTAGAGCCCTGCAAATCTGTAGATATCTGCTTCATATCCGGACCATGTTTGCGGATCGCGGATTGGGTGCAGATAGAAATTTTTTTATCCATGCAGGGCTCTTCTCATCAGTGGATTACATGAAATGTTGAGTTGATGGTCTAACTCCTCCACATTGCTAGTAGGCAGATATCCACACTGGAAAAAAGAAAACATCACATAAGGCAGATATGCATACTTATTGGCAGTCTTAAAAGTGTGTCAAAGAGTATGAATGGGCCTGAAGTCTGAACATCTCTCATCCTAGAGGCCATCTGTTCAGAACTGAGTTGAGGTCATTCAGGGTTGTATGGGAATTTGCATTCAACTATCCATGCTGCATAGCTGTTTTAAAGATCAATGTACTTACTGGCTTCCATAACCATAGTATCCGAGAACCTCTCAGATGTTAAAGAGCTTAGGATGGATGGTCCAGTGATTAGACCATTAGCCTGGGACTTAAGAGACCTCAGTTCAAGTCCCTGTTTCACCACAGACTTCCTGTATGATTTTGAGCAAGTCACTTAGTCTGTCTGTGACTCAGTTTCCTATCTGACAATAGCACTTCTCTACCTCATAGGGGTGTTGCAGTAATCAGTACATTATATTGTGAGGCACTCAGATACTGCAGTGTTGGCCACCATATAAGTAACAAAGATAGACAGATAAAACATGGTGATACCATTAGGAGGCAAGGAAGTGTGTTAGCGGGGAACTGAAACACAAATTAAGGCCAGGTTCTAGCTCTGGACTCTCTCTAGCCCCAGGTTTGAGCAACTACAATCTGTTCTTGTAGGGACCATTTTTGAGTTAGGAATTGCTGTGTTCCACCATGCTTCATTCACTGTCCTCTGTGCCGAGCCATGGGCACTTCTTGCCATGACCTGATTGCTCACTGAAATGGAGGGGATGGCTTTAAAATGTGTGTTCACAGACAGAGCAAAGTTGAGAGAGGTGAGATATTAAATCATCATGGGCTAAATTCTGGGTGTAAAATGATCCCACACAAGCAAATGTAACATGTAGTGGAATAAATGTAGGATAAGTGTTTTCCATAGTGGGAAGGTGGTTTGCAGCAGTATGTTTGATGGTGCTGGTAGGCAGAGTGTGATGTGTTTTTGAAGGTGATGGGGAAAACCCTTATTATTTGTTTAGAAGGCACACCCAGTTTCAGTTAAGTGCCACCTTTCCATCATTGCTCTATAGCCTCTTTGCAGCAGTGCTGTCTTCACACTTTATGCTTCAGTTACCATATGCTGATAGCTAGAATGTCTCCCTGGGAGATCATTCTGATTCCTATTCTTCTGGTACCTGTTGGGAGGGTGGCATTTGCTGCTTTATGTAGGAACAGCATCCCCTTAATGTCTTGCACATTAGCTAGCAACAAGACAGCTGTTATGACATTAACATACGTGTTTGGGACTTGTACATGTAGATGACTCACACTGGAGGGAAAGAACAGTCCTGCATTTTGTTGCATGCTCCATGTTTGACTTCCACTTCCCAGTCCTTTAGTTCAATTAAATCTATTCTTGCCAACATAATTGTAGAGGTATTGTTAACATTTACCTCTAACTGGCTGCCTCATATGTCATTATCTGCCGGTTGCTGATTCTGCCTGTTCCAGGATTCACTCCTATCATTTGTGGGTATGCATCCTGTCAGTGCCCTATGGATGAAATTGTAAGGGGCTTTCCTATGTCACAGATGTTATAGCTACTGCGGTCCTGAATGCAGGCTTCTATGATCAATCCTACTTCTCTTATTTTGTACAGTTCAAGGAAAACACACTTTGAATCAACAGTGGGTATTCCTTAGTAACAGCAGAAGTCTGTGTGGCTCTGTATGGTGTGATTATAGACCTGGGATGTAGGCATTCTTTAAAGGAGGAGGCTGCTTTACTTTGCACTGTCCGCTAATTCAATGCACTGCTAACTCTTTGGACATTGTTTGCTATCAGTAACACGTCTAATTCACCTCCTTCATGGTGGGAGTATTTTGTGTCTCTGCAATCTCTGACTAGCAGACTTTTCCAGCACTGGGAATCCTGGACCTCCCTTTGCACCAGGAAAAGCCAGTATAAACCAGGAATAAATTCACCCTGAACTTCTAAATTCTTGTATATTACAAAGACTGTTTTTCTTGGTGCTAGTAACTGAAGAGTCAGGGAATCTAGTCTCCTATGCATATTTCTTATAAAATTATTCTTGTTACAGTGATCAGTGGTAGGAGATTTATAAAAAATAATAAATAGAATGAAGCATGGAAGCAAGCATGATCACAGCACACATGCAGGGTTTGCGTGTTTTATGTTCAAGCTGCATAGTATGTCATGGTAATGTTTTTCTTTAACGGTGATTCTCTGCTTTAGCAATATGTGGGGAAGGGAGGAATAATGTAAAGAAGTGATGTAGCTTGGTCCAATGGATTAGGCACCAGATTGGGAGAGTGGAAAGCTGAATTCTCTTTCTGTCTTTACCACTGATTTGCTATGCGACCTTAGGCAAGTTACTTTACAGCTGTCTCTTTCCCTATCTGTGAGATAGGGATCATAATTCCTAGTCACCTTTGTATGCTGCATTGAAATCTTTCATTATTATATGTTGTTTATCTTTCAGTGGAGGATTCACTTCTGAGCCCTGAGAGTTTGACAGTGTCACATTGCTGATTGGTTAAATATTTAAATAGCATGTTTGTTTATTGAAGTAGATTTTTTTTGGTGATTGTACCATAATCGAATAATACCTGATGAGTGCCTGTCAGTAGGGTAATTACAAATCTTCTGGCAATTTTAGGAAAAATTATCAGAGGAAACTGAACCTTGGCAGCCTTTTCAATATCTTCCTTCTACTTCTTTATACAGTGCAATATTGTGTAAGGTAAAACTAAAATATGAGTAGAGAAAACCAGAGTAACTGGACATACAAGTTTTACTGACACAGATTAATATGTAGAGAGAACTGCAATGCACTAGATAATCCAATAATTAAAAAAAAATACAAAAAATCCCTCCACCACCATCAATCCTCTATTAAAAGTAGAGGGTTCAAAATGTAAAATAAATATAAAGTGTAGCGTTAAAAAGTAGAAATAAGGAAAGCTCCATCTGTTATCCTATAGTTGTGAGGCTAAAATCTCACTCTCATGTGCTGGAGATCATTATTTTTGGCTTTCAAACAATATTGTTAGTCCTGGATGCTTCCAAGAACAGAAGGAAACTGATTTGCTGTGTTTCTGAATGTTGAAGAAAAGCATAATACAAGAAAAAAACATGCAAGGTCAATAATAAAGGTAAAAATGGGGGTGACAGATTATTTTCAGCTATCAGAAGAGAACTCTTTATATTACTGATGGCCAGAAAAGAGGCTTTCTAAAAACTATATAGAGTTTTAGACCTGAATCTGGTGTAAATCAGGTGGAACTCCACTGAAGTTACTGACGTTACACCAGTAGGAGCCGACTCAGAACCAACCCTTTTATTTTTCAGTTGCAGATTGCTTTTGATTGAGAAAGAAATTCACTTCCCTCAGTTGTATTTTTTATAAATTCTTTCTTGTGATTTCATTCAACCTGTATGCGTTGGTTGTGGGCCAGGGTTCTACAGAGACACCCAGAGATACCATAAGCTGCTGAAGAGGAACTACAGAGTATAGCTAGATTCTTTCTTGGCTCTGTTCCCTAGAGATGAATATTCTTCTCTGTGGAGTTCTGGCAAAGCCTGGGAAATACAAAGGTGGTTCATTAGTTCATCTATGACTTTATAGTGGAACAGGTAGAAAAATATCCCCTTCTGCCTCTTCCTCATATTGCTGCTCTCCTCAACCTCTCCACCCCCCACCCCCACCTCGCACTGCAAAAACATGGTGGTAGGCCTTTTGTTTCCACAATTCTGGTTTATATGGTTGGAAATTAAGAGTAATAAAATGGGGATGAATCATCTGTGCATTTGATGAGATGAAGGCAGTCTTTACACAACTTTTATTTTAATTGCCTTTTAGGGAGCATGAAACAATTCTAAGTAGTCAAATGAGCCTCTCACAGCCATCTGTGATCAGCAAACATAATTATTCTCATACAGTGATAGAGGGGAAAAATTCACAGTGAAATATTTTGCCAATAGGAAAAGGAAGACACGATTTTGTATGATCTCTGGCACACACGTGCCAAACAAACCCCTTTACAGGTTTCAAATTGTTCAGAACACATAGAGATGAAGTAATAAAAATATGTAAAAATAACTGACTTTTTCAGATTTCCAGCCTTTGTACAATCTCCTATGGCAGCAGCCAGGCATTTTCTTTTAATTACAAGTCTTGTTTGAATAAAACTCCATTTTTCTTTTTAAAATTATTGTAAAAAGAGTATTTCTGGCTACTCTGGGATCAGTCTGATCTACTTGGGCACCATAGTAGTGAAGATCCTCTTAAATGATGCACGTTTTACAGTAATCTCACATACATCTAATCCCATTTTACAGGTAGGGAATTCAGGTACAGAGAGGTTCAGTGATTTGCCCAAAGTTACACAGAAAGCAGGTGTGATGGATCAAGGAATAGAACTTATCACTCTTGAATGATAGGCTAGTTCCAGAACCATAAGACCATCTTTTTGAGCAAGTGAATGGAATCTCCAGAAGCCACATTTTTTCTAGCACTGTTCTGGTGTAATGGTTCCTGTGGTAAGCGTCTGTCCCAAATCTGGACTTTAGCGTACAAAATCTGGGTGCTTACTGTGAACCTCCCCAAGCTTATACCCAGCTTGGATCTTATTTCGCTGCCACCAGATAGTATTGAGGCTACTATCAGCCTGGGTTCCCCCAAATTCCTTGGGGGGGACCCCCCTCTCTGGCCTCCCCAACTTTCCCTGGGAGGACCCCCAAGACTCAGAAGTATGAGTCTACCGGCAAAAGAATGATCTCCCCTCCCTTCTCCTTCTCTCTCCGTTGTTCCGCTCTGAGCAAGCTGAGGGGATTGAGGCAATCTCTTTACATCACAATACCAAGAAACTTGTCTCCGTCTCTCGCTTTCTTTCCCCGTAACTTTTCCCCGCCCTGGGACAATAGGAAAGTAACCCACAGAGCATGGGCTTTTCCCTCCCCCCGCCTAGCCTGTCACAGATGTAACAGAGCTCCGGGCACAGAAATTTCTCTCCCTTTTGCCTCACTAGGAAAAGAAACTCCCACAAGTTTTAAAAAGAAAACTTTATATAAAAAAAAAAGAAAGAACTTACATATACTACACTCTGCATTAAGAACCCAATACAGGGATATGGCTTACAAGAAAATAGGAATAAACAGTCTGATTTAAAAGATAGCCCAATTAAACCAGTCCAGCAAATCAACACCCATGTAAATACAAATCAAAGCACATCACAGCCGATTACTTTGGTTCCTTTGTACTCACACTTGATAGTAGAATATTTGAAAGAAGATGGAGTTAGAAGAAAAGCTTGTTTACTCACAGCCGAGGAAAACAAAAAGACCCCGAGTTTCCAGTTCCCTCCCAGACTTTAAAAAAAATCCAGGTCTCTGATTGGTCCTCTGGTCAGGTGTTTGGTTCCCCCTTTGTTCACCCTTTGCAGGTAAAAGAAAATTAACCCTTACCTATCTACTTATGACCGTTCCATATTGGTGCTGAGTGAAATCTGGGTTTCTCTTAACTGTCTCTCATGGCCAGAAAAAGTTAAATTAGCTCAGGATATCTAAGCAGATTACAGCCAAAATTGGTATAGCTACAGACTCCTAGGGGAAGTATTTCAAAGAATTTAATTTCATTCGATGAAAGTCCCAGAGGTTTTTACAGTCTTTAGTTGAGTAGAAAATGCAGCTTTAAGTTGCAGTCTTACATAAGAACAGCTATACTGGGTACAACAGACGGTCCATCTAGCTCAGTATTCTGTCTTCTGATAGTGGCCAATGCCAGATTCTTCAGAGGGAATAAACAGAATAAAGCAGTTATTGAGTGATGCATCCCCTCTTGTCCAGTCTCAGAACCTGGAAGTCAGAGGCTTAGGGACACCCAAAGCATGATATTGCATCCCTGAACATCTTGTCTAATAGCCACTGATGGACTCTATCCTCCATGAACTTAATTCTTTTTTTAACCCAGTTGTACTTTTGAGCTTCACAACATCCCCTGTCAATGAGTTCCACAGGTTGACCGTGCACTCTGTGAAGAACTTACTCCTTTTTGTTTGTTTTAAACCTGATGCCTATCAGACGCATTGGGTGATCCCCAGTTCTTGTGTTATGTGAAGGGCTAAATAACACTTACTTTCTTCACACCAATCATGATTTTATAGGCCTCTAGTGTAGCCCTCCATAGTTGTCTCTTTTCCAAGCTGAACTGTCCCAGTTGATGGGGACACACGCATCACCCTCCTTTTCATATACATACACACACAACACCAAGCTCCTGCTGGTTTTCCCTCCCTCATCTTTCTGGGGTGAAGAGAGAGGGTGATGAGTGGCTTGGCTGTAACAATATCTGAGCTCTGAGCCTATCCCACCACTCCTGCTGCCGTTGGATGATTTGAGTCAGGACAGAGTGACTGACTAGGTCCCTTCTGCAGAGGCAGAGAGGAAAAAAGAGGAGTTGTTTCTGCCCAGTACTGGCCTACAGACATTCTGGCTCTATTCTAGCAACATCCTCACTTAGTATGCTGGATTTCTTAGAAAGCCAGAGGCGCTGTTCATCAGCATATTTTATTTGGGTTCTGGAAGGAATTTTTTGCCAAATCGTAACTGTGTTTTTTCACCTTCCATCTGGTATCACTCAGGTCTGGTTTAGGGATTTACATTGTATTTGTTGCAGCTTTGATGGGCTTCATTGTGGCTGGTGACTTAAGAATGGGTCTGATGTTAGGTCCCTGTAACCCAAGAGGTGCTTGCGCATGGGTCCCAAGCACGCCACCACATCGTCAGGAGATATGCCTCTGCGTCTTGCATACTGTGGAGCTCCCCTCAGCTCATCTTTTCTACTTCCCAGCCTGGAGGAGGGGAATGGGTTGAGACTGTGGCTTATAGCCATAGGTTCTGAGTTAAATTCTACAGTGTGATGGCCTTGCTGGGTAATTTGGGAAGGAGTTCCTTGTTGGCCAATAGTTTATAAGTTGTGGCCTCCATAGTTAACTGTGGCATGTGTCTCATTGCTCCATGTCCGTGTGAATGCTCTTTTCCCTATGAGATCCTTCTGATATATATGTTAGGTCTATGAGACACTGATCTAAATTTTCATTGAAGAAAATGAATGAATAAAATCAAAAGGGACTGTGGCTTTTCCAGTCTTTCTGGGTGTTTGTCAACAGTGTTTTTGGAATGGCTGGCTGTCTCTGTTGTGATTTTTTTGTCAAGGGATATCTGAAGGGTGAAGAGTTCCCAACCCAATGTGCATCAACACTGTCCTGAAGATTTGTAAGCGTGAGAAATTAGTTTAGTCTTTCTTTGCCCTTTCTGCTGAGAAGCCAACCAAAGGGGCACGTAGGGCCCAATTCTACAAACACTTACATATTAATAGGTCTTCTGAAGTGAATGGAACTACTCATGTGCATAAAGCTAAGTATGTGCATAAGTGTTTTCAGAGCTGGCTTCTTCATGCTCTGTGATTGGTTCAGTGATTTTTCATATTAAAGATATTATTCCTTTTTCTAGTTTTTGCTGGAGGTTCTGTTGTATTCCCTTTCCATTAACCATTAAGCTTGATATGTAGTGTTGTTAGTGCTCAGAAATAACTACTTAAAATTATCATCTCTCCATTAAATTATCTTTAGCTGCTCATTTTTAACAGTAATTTGAATGCATTTTCTCTGGGTGATATAATGCTATGGTGTTTAGCATATTACAGGCATTGGTTCAAATTCATCCCTGTTGTAGCTTCACTGCAATCAGTGACTGAATCTGTCCCACTGTCTGGATTCTGGGAAAAGTTGTACATCTTATTCTTTGCCTATTGAAAGCACAAGGTTTAATGTAACTTTTACTGAAACTGGTAATATTGCTCTACCAGTCTATAAAAGGCACGTGTACTAACCTGTATGAATCACCTACTTTCATTATTGTAAGAGGTTTGAGCCCCTGCATGGGTGGAGTCTCAAACATGATAATTGGAAGTCTTTCCTAGAAAGTACAAGTGCTATCTGGGGCCAAATCTTTGTTCTATTAAAGTCCAGTGGTTCTAGAATTTGGGGCTTATTTAGCATCTTGATAACAATATTCCTCAATTTTACTGGCATGTTTTATCATATTTGAAACTGTGTGTGTCTGATAAGAAGAACTTATAAAGGATGGGATGAAATAACATTTGAAGTTCTAGAGATTTAGCTGTATTTGAATACAATGTGCATATGAGTCTCATCCTGCCAATGACACAGTAATGATGTCTCCATTGTGGCAAGATGGCCACCACAGTCTAGATACTCGGGTCTATAATTTAGAATGAGAATAATTCTAAATTACAAGTGATGGGTCTGACTGTGCTACCCTTAATCAAAGTAAGGGTTGCATGACTGGGCCATGTGCTTTCAATTGGATTTCACTTACAGTTCATGATGGCAAATGTTCATTATCTGAACATTCAGATTCTTGGAATTTGTTGTTTTTTAAAAAAAAATCAATCATTTTTATTATTTCAGGTTTATGGATCGGCAGATATAAATGGAGAACAATGATGAAACAATTTTCAAAAGTTCAAATTAATATGCAGTTTTATAGTAGAAAGCATTACATTCTCAGACCTACGTGCATGCTTAGCTTTAAATGCATGAGCAGCCCTACAGAAGTTAGTGGAATTACTTATGTGCATAAGTGTTTGCAGGATTGGGATGGTGGCATGAAAGTTTAACATTCCTAGTCAAACTAGATTGCAGCTATTTAACAAACACGCAAAAAGAAAAGAAAAAAAAAGAATGCAGATGTTGAAAGAGATACATCCCTCAATTTTATTATTGTTCCAGGACAAGTTTTGGGGTATGTTTTATCTAGACTGTTTTTGCTTCTTGTTGCTTTATTCAACAACTTCAAAATAAAATCAATTATTTGGTTTCTATTTTAATTTTTTTAATTACACAGTCTCAGCTATTACAACAGAAGAGTTGATTTCTGAAAGCAGAATAGGAGATGACAGGTACCTAAGGACTAAAGTTTCAGCTGGGCTGAAGCACTGCCTCCCAAATTGTGGGTGCAAATCTGATTAATTGTGCTGATAATTGTCCAAACTGGTCATGGTTCAGGTAATCACATTTGAGGATAAAACTGAACTGTTGCCACTAAATGCAGGTACAAATGTTTGTGATACTTTGGAGGTTCAACCAAACCAGTAAGAGGATGTATCACTACCTGTCCTGTAAACTTGGGTGCTTCTGTGCAGCTCAGCTTTGGCTCAGAGCCATGACCTCACTCTTGCTTCCAGCAGCCTGCTTACTCCTTGCAGTGTGACACCAACAGCTCTTCTAGTCCCCAAGATCATCTCCCCTGCAGTGCTCAACCTCTCTCACTGTATCACTCACAAAACCTTATCAAGTTTGCTGTTTCCTTAAAGAGACAGCAGAGAATCCTGTGGCACCTTATAGACTAACAGACGTTTTGGAGCGTGAGCTTTCGTGGGTGAATACCCACTTCTTCAGACGCAGGTAGTGGAAATTTCCAGGGGCAGGTATATATATGCTAGCAAGCAAGCTAGAGATAACGAGGTTAGTTCAATCAGGGAGGGTGAGGCCCTGTTCTAGCAGTAGAGGTGTGAAAACGCAAGGGAGGAGAAATGGTTCTGTAATTGGCAAGCCATTCACAGTCTTTTGTTTAGTCCAGAGCTGATGGTGTCAAATTTGCAGATGAACTGAAGCTCAGCAGTTTCTCTTTGAAGTTTGGTCCTGAAGTTTTTTTGCTGCAGGATGGCCACCTTAAGGTCTGCTATAGTGTGGCCAGGGAGATTGAAGTGCTCTCCTACAGGTTTTTGTATATTGCCATTCTGATATCTGATTTGTGTCCATTTATCCTTTTTCCATAGTGACTGTCCAGTTTGGCCGATGTACAAGCAGAGGGGCATTGCTGGCATATGATGGCATATATTACATTGGTGGACGTGCAGGTGAATGAACATTGATGGTATGGCTGATCTGGTTTAGGTCCTGTGATGGTGTCGCTGGTGTAGATATGTGGGCAGAGTTGGCATCGGAGGTTTGTTGCATGGATTGGTTCCTGAGCTAGAGTTATATTACTGCCCCTGGAAATTTCCACTACCTGCGTCTGAAGAAGTGGGCATTCACCCACGAAAGCTCACGCTCCAAAACGTCTATTAGTCTATAAGGTGCCACAGGATTCTCTGCTGCTTTTACAGATCCAGACTAACACGGCTACCCCTCTGATACTTAAAGAGACAGTACACAGCATCAGCCTGTTCGGTGTTTTTTTTTTTTTCTCTTCAGTTTGAAATACTTCCCTGAGGTGGTTGTGTAATAAAACAAGATAAAATTTATTAACAAAGAACAGATATTTAAGTGATACCAAGTAAAAGGGTAGTGCTAGCAGTGATTACAAACACACACAAGTAAAGACACACTTCTCAAACTAAATCCTAACTTAACAAACTAGAGATTTTGTTTAGAGTAGTTTTCTCACCCCAGTTTTTCTTCCAGTCCTTAGCCACGATCCAACACAAAGTCCAAAGCTTTGTCTTCTCAGGTGAAGGATACCAAAAGGGCTTTCTCTCTTTGCTTATATCCTCAAAGTTTCTTTGTTTTCAATGTCAGGAAGCTGCCCTATGGCCTCGGCTTGCTGTGTTCTCCAGGTAGATAATGCCCTGTTAATTTTTGCAATCTCTTTCCCCTGTCCTGATAGCTAAGTGGCTATCTCTCTCACTTGCTAGTTTGATGGCTGTGTTTACCTTTATGCAAATGTACTGCCATTGTCTTTCCTTGCTCAATTTCCAATGGAGATGCATTCAGGCAGTGGAACCACATTCCTGTGTCTATGGTGGGGTGCCTTGATCCTATCTGCTGAACACATTTTCAGAATATATTTCCAGTACACCATATGTACACCACAAAGTAACATTAACAACCAGCATGTTACCAGTTCACATAAGATACCTTACGTGATCCCTTTTAGATACAGATTACGACAACAGTGAGTTGGGGTGCACTGAGCTGGTCAGGCCAGCTGAGACTCATTGTTATATACCAGGGAGCCCCTTACCCTCTGGTACTTGGATGCTCTTGGGGTCACAGTGTTCCAGACACAGCTTATACCTGCTAAACGTAGGCCACCTTGCTGAAAATATGCCCGTAAAATAAGTCTATTACTCCTCTAGATCAGGATCTCATCATCTTCCCTATACTTTTTCTCTACAAGCTCCCACATTCTCCTCTTTACTCTTTTCTATATGTAATGTTCACTGCACACAACCAAAGAGCTCCTGTCCTCTCCACCTTTAGCCCTTCTGTATTCTCTTCAGAGCCAACAATTCAGAGAAAGGAAGTATATGGACCATTTTGTTCATTCATTCAGCCTTTTCCTGCCATCTCTTATTTTTCTAAGTGAGCAGGAAGCTATTTGAGACTGGTGAGTCACTGTGAAATTTTACGAGGGATTACGTTGAACAGTAATGATTCATTTTCTTCCAGCTTTGTCAGTGGTCAATGACCTAGCAGAATTCCTTTGTAAATATGTTACGAGTACTGAGCCATTGAAATCACAAGGTTTCAGCCTTTAATGGTAGTGGTGATTTGTCTCAATCCAGCAAATGCCAATAGAGGGAATAGTTGACAAATTCTGTACCTTCATTTAATGAGGAAATAACCTGGCATTTAACTATTACATGGATGTCTATTACCAATCTCCCATCCTTCACCCCAACACTGTATGCAATCTCTAGTATATTAATTCAAAGAGCTATCAAGATGCATACATAAAGCATTAATTAAACACTTTAGTACCACAAAAGTTCTAGAGTCCTTGTAGCTCTTGCCATGAAGAAGAGTTCCCAGTGGCATCTGCCTATATGACCTTTCCTATAGATGAGTTCCACTCTGTAGAGGCATTCCACTACAAAAGTATGGGTCTGTATTAACTTTTTAGGTGAGTTTCTTCTGTGTGCCAGATTGAGGTGGAATGAAGAACATTCCCCTGACTTGCCCATCTTACCCTACATATGGAGCACCAAACCTGTGGAAGGTCTCTGTGGAGTATGAGAGTGCATTTTGATTGTACCATGGAGGCAACTGACCCTACATGCTGAAGAGATACAACATCCATTCATTCAAAAGATCCTTTCTTTGGGTGAATTTAGGAGGACCAATCCTTCATCCATTTCCCTCTTCCCCACAATAGTGTCTTACATTTACATCTGGTATCTTTTCCTACTAAAGGGTCAGAAATCTCTTCACAAACTATATCAAATTATATACACCCACAGAAAAATAAATTTCATGCAATGTTGAAATACAGCCATCACTGAGATGCAACACTACAGCTGTTTATAAGCTGTTGAATAAAACCACATAATTTTTTTGTCTTTGGATATTCACTTTCGGTCAGATTTTCAAAAGTATTCAGCAACCAACATGCTGAGTTAGGCTGAAATCTGACCACTTATTCTGATGCTTAAGTGGAAGCTGGGCTCTTTTCTGAAAATCAACCCCCTGATTCTGAGTGAGCACTTCTGAAAACTTTGACCGTAGTCTTTTAAGATTAGTCAGCCGGGAAATAATGGAAAATGAGAGGGAGATAACAAATAGTACTTACAATCTGCACCTTGAAATCCAATTACATTTGACAATTTGCAGGAGAATACACCCAAACATATATTGCCTAATGAAGAAATTCAAGCAACTAGGGAAATAATGCACTGAAAATTGTTATGGGTAAACATCATGTTTATGATTAGATAGTTTTCAGGTATCTGATCTCAGTGAGATATACTTGGATTTATTAAGGAGAACTTTAGCATCTTTTGGGGAATCAAATACTTGCAGGTCATTGGGCAGGAAAATCTTCAGTTTCGCTGGATGTACAAAAGTAAACTTCAGCAAAAATGCTTGAAGATAAGATTAAAATTGCAAATGTTACAATTACATCCACAAGAAAGTTTTGGTGAAACAAAATCCATTATAAAAAATATTTTGTCTGGAAAAATATAATATAATTATAGTTCCCATATGCCCTGGTATCTGAGGAGTCATTGAATCTTTCTCTACATAGAGTAGTGAAATACTGTAGTATCTCAGATACCACAGCATGGTAACTGTGAGGGAATATTTACATTTTAACTGTGATCATAGCAGTTAGAGGTAGATATTAATTGGTGTATGTTGATTTTTATTGGAAAACCTTGGAATGAAGATCCAGATAATTAATCAAATATAAATGTTTCTTTTTACCTTCTAGATCTTCTACCTGTAGAAGCCAGGTTTCAAAGGAGACAACTGCCTCTAAAATCCTGATGATTTTACCTTTTTTTGCTTCATCCACCCTTTTCAAGATTGTTGAGCTTCTTTTCCAACATTTAAGTTTTGTTTTCTGCTGTTTATTGGTAACTTTTGGCAGCTGCAATGTCTTCTTCAGAAAAAGATGTGAGCTCCTCAACTCTTTTATCTCTTCTCCAGTGATTGGTAAGTTGCTTGACTAAACTGTCAGTGTAGGCAACAAACTTGTCAGCATCACCTTCAATGAAGAGTAGTTACAGAGGAAATTTCCTGAGAATGTTTTCAGCTAAAACCAAAGTGATACTATCCTCTCCATCTAAGACAAAAACTATGGCGCAGTCAGTTTCTTTGTTCCTCTCTTTCTTTCCCCTATTAACATCCACTTTCTTCTGGATAAAATCGCCGGAGTTGAGATTTTTTCAAAAGCTGAAAACCTTCCTAGAGAAAGTGAGGATTGGCACTAGGTAAATTTATTTTACTTCTTTTAAATCTACATGAACATAATGGAATCTAAATTATATGTTGACAAGAGGGAAAAATAGAGCACATTATAACTGAATCAGTGCTGTAGTTTATTTGCTACTAGGCATTCATCTGTTTTGGTCATAATTTCCAAATTTAAGCTGATATTTTTATTCTTTGCATGGTCATGGTTTATTTCTGGATTGCTGAAATTCTGTGTTCAGTGGTGTGATAGGGCTTAGGTACAGTAGTAGTAGACACTGTAAAAATACCTAAGAGAGAAGACAGATCCTTATTTTATATTTATATTTTAGTTATTGTTTACAATAGAGAACTAGGCTTAATGTAGGACTGTCCTTCTGTTTTTTATGATTATAAAGGTGTTCTGGATTTATTGTCTTTCAGATCTTGCCTTTCTGTGATTTATGCATTGACGTGCTTAATTTTCCAGTTAAAAAAATACACTTAGTATTGAGTATGCAAGAGTGAGAAACAAATAGCCTTTGAAAAATAGAGGGGAGAGAGAGGAGAGAAATTCTAATTAAAAAAAAAGGAAATGCCATTTAATAAAATATGAAAGGCATTTCTTGTTTCGAGCTTAGTTTTGGAGAGTAGTGTTTTATTTCTAATACAAGACAGGCTTCCCTTTGACTAAAAAAAAACACCTTGTTTTGTTCTTAAATCTGACTCAGTCTTTGGAAAACAAATAACCTGGTTTAAGATTTCAAACAAAATGGGTCAAGAATCAAACTAGTTTTGCAAAACTCCAAAATAGTTTGAGAGGTTTGTAAAATGATAGGCTTTAACTGTCCCTGCTTAAGCGGAATCTCTCAAATCAAACAAACAAACCAGAAAACTTTGGAGTGTATGAAGAGATGTATATTTACAGGAGATATGGCAAGAACTCACAGAGAGCAGCACCAAATGGTGTCTGAATGACAAGGATGTAAATCTCTTCATTTACTATTTAATAGTAATAAATTTATAGTAATGTGCTCTGAAGGAGAGCAACTACTTTTGTACCAGGAAAAAATTCCTGGCTATCTTTTTGTGCCCTGATTAAGACACTGTAAGATAAAATGTTACAATTCAATGTTTTGTTAAGGATGTATTAGGAACACAATTATATTACTATTTAGTATAAAACACAGTTATAAAGTTACAATCCTTTGTGCATAGTAAAATATAACTATCTTGAATAATAACTACACAGGGATAAAGGTGTGACCACACACAGCATTATATTTAAGCCAAAGCATCTTTCTTTGTTGGTTTAGATTTTACTGAATTACACTAATTGTTTTGTTGAGATTTTTAAAAAGATAGGACATAGAGAAAAGAGTGTTGAACTGTGTTTTACATTTTAATGTCACCAGCCTTAAAACAGTTCTCTGCTCATTCCTTTTTGGATGAGTTAATTCATAAGTGGCAGCTGGCATGGTATACTACTCCCTCAGCAATTGCCTTATTTTAAAGGGTGGGAAAGGTGGTGTAGTAGTATTGATTATCCTACAAACAGTGCTTCGGAGGGTCAATTAAAGACCATTAATTTGCAAGCTGACTAGCAGCCAGTATTGACAACTCAAGCCATTGGCCTTGTTAATACCAGTAGCTCAGCATCAGAGCCATGCAACTAAGTAGATGTGACAGGTATATGGGGTAAGGTTGGGGGCAGAAGGGAATTTCTA
Organism: Chelonoidis abingdonii; assembly: GCF_003597395.2. Classification (NCBI taxonomy): domain Eukaryota; kingdom Metazoa; phylum Chordata; order Testudines; family Testudinidae; genus Chelonoidis; species Chelonoidis abingdonii. The sequence goes on from NC_133771.1 coordinate 143,173,618, forward strand.
ATCACTTATCCCCATGCAGCAAAAACTTTGTTGTCTGACAAGAAAACATGTTTGTTTCAGCTTTCAAGTTGCAGTCTCATTTTTATAGATATTTGAAAGGGAAATATTATTGCTGCTGTGACTGTCTGAAGGCATTTCTCTGTGTTTTGCTTTTTTTTGCTGTGCTGAGGTTCTTCATGATTTTCTTGTTTAGTGTGTCTGACTTTCACATTGATCTCTGCTTGGTTAATAAAGATAATAATAGGAGATATATTTATCTCCTAGAACTGAAAGGGACCTTGAAAGGTCATTGAGTCCAGCCCCCTGCCTTCACTAGCAGGACCAAATACTGATTTTAGCCCCAGATCCCTAAGTGGTCCCCTTGAGGACTGAACTCTCAACCCTGGGTGTAGCAGGCCAATGCTCAAACCACTGAGCTATCCCTCCCCTCCAGGATTCACCACTGGATGCATAGGTGGTGCAGCCAGCGACTCAGTGGTGAGTGACAAGTGCCAATCAATAAACCTGTCTCCTCTTGGGACGCCCCAATGGTTCACAAGGGGAGAGTAGTGAAACCCCCTCGGTGAAGGAAATGTCCCCAGAGAAATGGATGAGCCAGAATCCTGTTGGTCAACAGTACCCACACTATTGGGACCACGGCCATTTAGAAAAGGTGCAGTCGCAGACGCGATAAGGCAGATGCTTCCTTCAGCTCAGAGTGGTGTTCCAGCTAGAAGCTGCAGCAGGCCTGTACCATTCGTCTTGATCTTCATCTTGCCATTGGAGTTCTATAGTCCCTGCCAAGAGAGAAAGTGGAAGGCCTATGGCAACCTCTTCCTTCTTTATTTTGCCTAGGCATACACATCAAAGGTCTGTGCTCAATGGTTGCTCGGCCTGGTGGGGAAGGACCCAGGCACTCGGCAGTGGCTCAGATGTCCAAGCAGCCCTATATATGGGTGGCCTGCTTACCCCAATTCATGGAAAGTCCTAGAAAAGATGGGCTAAAAAGTTTCCTTCCAACTTCTTTCCTGGCTCTAAACTAATCATTGCTTGTTGGAATGTTCGCACTATGTTAACCAGCCTTAAACTGAAACTTCAGAAAACAGCCATAATTGACAGAGAACTGCTGGATATTGATATTGCAGCCCTCAGTAAGATGAGTCTTTTGAAACTGGATTACTAGATGAAGTAAACTACCAGTTCTGCTGGTCTGGGAAACCTGAAAATGAACCAAGGATATACTGTGTCAGTTTGCTGTCCTCAGTGCATTTACCCCTCTGGTATTTGTCAATGAGAGGATCATGTGGGTGGATGTGAATATGAACTCTGGGACCCTGACTCTTCTATCCGTCCACAGGCCAACACTTGGCTACTCCAAACAGCAAAAGAGTGAGTTCTGTTTTCAACTGGAACATATCAAGAATGTCCCCCTAAGGAACAGACGAGGTGATTTCAGTGTCCATGAGGGTAAGCACTGCAAATATTGGGGACACATCATTGGCTAACACAGCACAGATAGCATCAACAAAAACGACCACTGCGTCCTTGAGCTTTGCACCTCTTGAGAGCTGATAGACTCAAATACCTATTTTGCTGGCAGCAGTGGCAGCAAGGTCACATGGAGACACCCCCCACTCAGGGCACTGGCATCAATTTGACCCCATCTTGATCAGTCACAGAAATGTTCACAGTGTACTGCATGCTTGATCAATGCATAGCACTGATTGCAACCCTGGCCATGCCCTTGTCAGGGCCAAGCTCCAATTACATCGTAAAAGGATCCATCATGTGAAGTCAAAAGGCAAATCTCACCTCAGCATCACTAACATAAAGGACACTAACATATGTGCAAAGTTTCAACGTGTGCCTAAGCATGTGTCTGATTCCAAGGATCAACTTGATTCTCCTGATTCTGACACCTTGTGGGAAAATTTCAAGAATAAGACATTGGCTTCTGCCAAGGATGTCTTTGGAACAACAAAGAAAAAACAACTTGACTGGTTTGCAGCATCAGAACGTCTGCTGCTCCCACTCATAGGAAAGAAAAGGCAAGCTTTCCTAACTTTGCTTCAACAACTAAATAAGTCCAGAAGTCTTAAGTTCAAAGAGGCTATGGCTGCGGTCCAGAAAGCCACCAGAGAATGTGCCCAGAACTATTGGCAAGATCTATGCAAAAAAGATTCAGACCCACTTTGAAAGAGGGCAACTTCATGGTACCTATGATGGAATCAAAGAGGTACGTGGTCCAATTTGTAAAAAGACTGCAAACCTGAAAACAAAAGATGGTACCATCCTGACTGACAGGCAAGAACAACTTGACCAATGGACTGAGCATTACTAAGAACTCTACTCAAAGGATGACTTTATCTGTGATACTGTTTTAGTTGTCATTCCCCAGCTTCCAAGGATGTACGAGCTGGACCAAACACCAACTCTTGAAGATGTAGAGCAGCGGTTCTCAACCTGTGGCCCGATTAGCACACAGCTGTGTCGCAGTTCAGCTGTATGCTAAAGGCCAGCCTACATGACGGGGTCTGGGTTCCCAATTGCCTGGGCATGGTGGGCTCTGGGCTGCCCTGCTGCCCAGCATGGCAGGGTCAGGAATCTGGGGCTGCTGCCCGGGCCTGCAGGTTTGGGGATCTGGGGCAGGCAGCTGGCAGTGCCTGCATGGCGGGAGTCCGGGGTCCAGGATTGGGGTCCGGGCTGCTGCTGCCCTGCCACCCAGCCCCTGTGGCCCACAATACATATGCGGCACACAATGATAAATAATTTGAGAGCCACTGATATAGTGAAATCTGTCAAAGAGGTTGTGCCTGGGAAAGGAGCAGGCAACAATCGGATATCTCCAGAGCTCCTAAAGGTAGGTCAGGGAGAGAGCCTGAGAGCGACATCCAGGTGCTTCTCTGTGCCATCTGGGAAGAAACCCCTAAGGTCTGAAAGATGCAAACATAATCACTTTATACAAAAATAAAGGGGACAGAGCAGACTGCAACAACTACTGAGGGATATCTCTGCTCAGCGTGGCTAACAAGGTGCTTGCTGAAAAGACTCAATCCTTGCTGAGAGAGCTTATCCTGAGAGCCAGTGGGGGAGCCAGATGCTCCATGGCTGACATGTCCTTCACAATGCACTTGTTGCAAAAAAAGGTGCTGTGAACAACAGGCACCTCTCTATGTAGCATTCATTGACTTACAAAAGGCCTTTGACAGAGTTAGCCAGAATGGCCTATACCTGTTGAAAATTGACTATTCACAAAAAGTGCTCTCCCTATTTAAGGTGTTCCATGAGGGAATGAAGACAACTATCAAAAGGGATCTGACCTAGCTCATTATTTGGATCCGCTCTTCACAGATGACAGTACTCTTTTCCCACACTACTGTCAAGCACCATTGACTGACTGTCTGACTTTGTCATGTTTCCCTTCGTCTGCCAAGATGTTAGATGGCTGTAGTGTCTGACTTTCACACAATTTTTGTCCTCAAGGCTCGCTTTGATATACAAAACTAAAATGCCACTGCAACCACCACGAATCTGAGAGAGAGATTCAGAACTGATTATGTAATAATGTAAAAATTCCAACAAATAATATGATGAAGTCTGGTTCAAAATCTCAATCTAATTGTTCAGAATGCAATATTCTAATCTTGTACTTCTGTTGTGTTCAGACTTACTTGGGGTTGTGGCCACAATTGTATTTTGTTCCTGGTCCTGCTGCAAGCCATTAGAGTATAGTCTGATGAGGCTGGAAAGCACCTGCACTTGGGACATTCACTCATATCTCTTTCAAGTCTGGGTGCTTTGCTACCTGTATGTGCAAGGGCTTGTTTTGATTAAGATCATTGTGGAAAATGTACATTCTACCGGTGTAGTGACAATGCTTCTTCTACAAGACAATGAACTTTACAGAGCAATAGATCCTGAAAGGCAGGTGCCAGTTGCTTAAAAACTGTTAAAAATAGAGACTCCTGCATTGGACCTTGGGGCTGGGAAGCATCTGCACCATTCCAATGGATTGCACTGTCATAAATAGATAGCTAAGGGTTAATGTTTTTCACCTGTAAAGGGTTAACAAAGAGAACCAAACACCTGACCAGAGGACCAATCAGGAAACCGGATTTTTCAAAGCTCAGGGGAGGGAATGTTTGGGTCTGTGTCTTTGTCTGGCTCTCCGTAGCTAGAGGGGGATCGCTTTCTCACTCTAGTAAGCTCTAATCTAGTTTCAAATTGTTGTAAGTACAAAGTAGAAAAAACAAGGAGGCTGATATGTTTTTTTTTTTTTGTATTACTAGTGTGTAGTTTTTGCTGGAAGTTTAAATTGTATCTCTTTTAATAAGGCTGTGTTGATTCATATTTTCCCTTTAAGTAATAGCCCTGTGTATTGTTCACACTTGATGCATGATGATCATTGGTCATGCTGTCTGTGTTCTTTCCTCTTTATAGAAAGCTTTCTTTTTAAAGAACTTGTTGAGTTTTTTCTCTCTGGTAGGCTAAGGAACGAAAGGGGGATTCTACTTTGTGTTTAATTACGGAGGGTAAGCTACTCAGGCACTAGGGCATTGGTGGGAGGGAAGAGAGATAGAATCATTTCTGTTCGCTCGTAGTTGGGTTTGGTCCTTGTGGACTAGAGGAGACATGCTCTTGGGATTGTGATGTAAAGAGATTTGTAGCAGTAACTCTCAGGTAGACCCAGAGAGGAAAGTCTGGGTGGGAGAGAGAGGGGAAGGGAAGTGGGTTATTTCCCTATGGTTAAGACTCAGGGCTTCTGAGTCCTGGTTCCCCAGGGAAGGTTTGGGGAGAACAGAGGAAGCCAAAACCCTGGAATTTTTGGATGGTGGCAGCAGCATCAGAGCTAAGCTGGATTAAGCTTTAGAGGGGTTCGAATGCACAGGAGCCTCAGATTTCTGGCCGCAAGGTCCAGATTTGGGGAATCCTAAGATATGCCAGTAGCGGACTGCACAGAGTATGTACTCCCACCATAGAGCAGCAGCGAGAACTAATAGCTCAAGAAGCGATCACCTCCTGCAGTGTCACAGGCACCCGCGGTGCTATCCTGGAGAGAATGTCTCCCCATGTAAACCATATTTACACACGGCCAATCTTGTATTCAGGGATGCAATCCTTTCAACCCTCTACTACGGAAATAACTGTCTGGTTCAGAGTGAGAGAAATCTGTGTTCTGCAGTAAGTTTAGCAAAGCACGTGTACTTGAGATTTACTAAGACAATCTTAGTTCAAGTTGTGTTCAAAGTTACAGAAAGAGTAATTTCAAGACTGCTCTCAGAAAGGACATGTTTCCAGAGCGACTTCATTTCTCATCAGAAGAAATCAAATTAATTATTATTTTGGATCCATTCCCATGGCCCATATAGTTGTATTCAAAGTTGCATTTCGCCCAAACCTTTTGAGTTTCTGACTCCAGCCATTAAATCCCCGACTTCTGGTCTGGTCTGTTGTAGTGTCTAAGGAAGCACGCGATTACATCGATGCTATCTAGGTTACATCCAGGTACATCGAGAGACAGTTTCCACCAATTAGTTGAGATTCACTTTGTCATACAACACATGTGGAGGTCATGAAAATCCAGTCTGCTCTTAGTTCAATGTTTCATCCACATGAAGGGGAAAAAGACACGGCAAAGACAGACGACAAAATAACCATAATTGAGGTCGTAATCAATGGGAGCCCATTTCAGAATTTGGGTTTTAGCTCTGATTTAATGTTCATACTAGAAAGGGAAGGGTGGCTAGCTGTCAGCAAGGTGAGATGACAAATGATAAGGAGATCAAAAGTGGTTCTTCGAGGAGAGAAAATAGAGGTCACTTTGGGCCTGTATTGGAGAATCGAATGTGTAATGAGAATAAGTAGGAACCACTATAAGATTGAGGAGGGAAGGTCATAGTGCAAATATGGTCCATTTCGACAATGGTCGCAATCCTGGACATAATACCAACTTTCCTCATCATCATTCTATAAAAGGCCTCCGACTTGAGAAAGCCCCTCTGCACAAGGTTTGATGTTGCTGCCAACACAGAATAGCAACCAGCAACTCCATCGTCTCTTGGAACAGCAGTGCGAGTAGAACTAACTATGGCTGGCTCACCAACATAGACAGGTAAGAGCACTGGTGATAATGAGACACAAGGACAAGTGAAATCAAGAGGGCTTCTGATGTCAGCATCAAAAGAGCAATATTAAATCACAAGTTATATAAACACAGTGGTGCACATGCATACTCCAAAAATGAAGTACTGAATCATAACTAGGACAAACATTACAAGGAGTTAAGGTAGAAGTGCAATGTGAAGGTAGACGCCTCAACATTCTACACCACCCAGAAGCTGATAGAAAGTTTTGCTCCACCAGGTGAGCAGACTACAGGGCTACCAACAGGTAAACGACATGTAAGAGACAGGATAGGCACATGGAAGTGAAACACCAAACAGTATTACCCCATGAAAATCTGGAAACACCATGACCCCAAGATTCACGATCGGTCACCATAACTTCAAGTGGTTATAGTTTTTTTTGTTTAATTTCTCTCTGTTAGGTTTCATTGTCCCACCAGACCTTGAATGTTGGGAAGGTCCCGAGCAGATCCATTCCAGATAGAACAATATAGGAGAAATCCAGCTACACAACAATGAACGCCAAACAGGGGTATGATGTAAACGCATTCTTTTCTTCAGTCTCAAGTAGTCAAAGACTACCTACCCCTGGTATCTGTGATACACTGATGCCAAGTCAGAAACCAAAGGCGCTAATAAGGTGACAGG
>NC_133771.1:143180394-143196300 GCF_003597395.2 Chelonoidis abingdonii
TGTAGACAAGTAATGATAGTGATAGCTACTTCATAAGGTCATCCAATGACACAAGATGGTCGCGTTGAGCAAAGGGGTCACCACTGTTCGTTTGAAAACAACTGGTAGTCTGAGACATGGCAACTCACTACACAAACACACATTTCAGCTGTTTATGCCATAAAGCGGAATCACATCAGGCTATCTATCAAAATGTTGGTGTCTCTCGAACAGTCTACAATATTGCTAAGTTGCGGGTATGGATACTATACTTGAAGAAATAATAGTGACTATGCGAAAGTATCTTATGGTTCTTGATGCTAATCGAAGTAAGCCATGACTATATTTACCCAGCTTTATGTGCAGTACTCTCCTTTGTAGAACCACACCACCCCAGAAAGCGACATAATGTTACAACCAAAACAGAAGCGTGGTGTGGACAGCGCTTATGATTAAGCTACCCAGTCTCTCATTTGGAGGTACATATATTTTATTTACCGATTGTAAGTAGCGGAGCCACAGCCGCGCACGCCCAGTATACTTTGAGCTCTATAGGTAGAAAAAAAACAAAGAGGCTGTCGTGATAGTTGGAGTTCTTCGTTCTTTGGTTTTTTTTTTTTTTTTTGTATTTACATGTGGTATGTTGGCTGGGATGTTGGTGAGTCAGTAGACCTACTATGCAAGTATCCTCAGTATCTTTTGAAACATTTAAAGGGGGCTGGGGATTAATCTTATTCCTTAGTAGTACATGAGAGTTTTCTGTTAAACTAACGAATATATTTTGAGGTCCCTGGTGTATAGTGATTCTGTTTTGGTTGACTTTTAAGTTTGTATGAAGCTTTCGATTGCATGGTTCATAGTCCTGTGTCTGGACAAGATCGAATTAACTCTATCACTTCTTAATAAGCGAACTTCTTGTTGTTTACTTACCGTGAAGCCGGACTTATCTCATGTATGGGGTGTTTAACATGGTAAACCTAGTAGCATCGTGTTGTTGGTATTTCTCGTTTCTCTTTTTTTTACTATATAAGCCTCTTGTTTGCGGTGGTTATTCGAAGGAGGACTGTTTCCTGGATTTCTGTCCAAAGCATACCAGAGGTGTTCAGGGTGTCCTGATACCCACTCACCGGGGAATTCTTCAAAAACTCTTAGCCTGCTAAATCGCTAGCCAGCCCCCACCCCTCTTTTTGCTCTTGGTATTCTGCTAGTTATTCCGCCCCCCTACCAGAGGAAATGTCCGACTTGGGTAAGAAAGTTGCTGGTGTAAAGAGCTTCGGGTTAGCGCAGCCACCGGCACTGACTTCCTTGAAAGGGGGGGGACAAGTAACGAGGGTTCTGGAGGCCCAGATTACACCGCCATCAGCAGTCACTAGCAGGAAATACTTGAAGCAGGGGTGAGATAATGGGGAATATCTTTTCTTTTGGTGTAGACTTGTCTACACGGAGGGAAAGGCTACTGCAAACAACCTATGGGCATGGCCGAGAGGCGCGCGCACACACGCTCAGCACTAATAGAATCATTTCTGTTTCCTTGTATGGGGTTATATGATCTTCTTTTCTTGGTGGACTAAAAGACATGGGCTTGTTTTTCTTGGTATTTCAGTGCGATGTTTATAAACGAGATAATGCTCATCAGTAACTACTCAGGTTAGCCCAGCAGAGGAAAGTCAGAGGGTGGACGAGAGGAGACCGGGAAGAAGGAGAAGTAGGGATTACATTGGCTTTCCCTAGTGGTACAGATTGACAGACGCGTTCTGAGGTCTTAGGGCCCAGGGAAGGGTCTTGCGGGGAGACCCAGCAAGGAAGCACCCGCTGGAATTTTTGGATGGTGGCAGCAAGATCAGAGCTAAGCTGGTAATTAAGCTTAGAGGGGTTCATGCAGGCACCCAGATTTCTGGACGCTAAGGTCCAGATTTGGGAATGCTTATGATATGCCAGTAGCGGACTGCACAGAGTATGTAATCCCCATGCACATCAAACAATATCAAGAGCGATTTCACCTCCTGATGCACAGCATCCTCTGGTGCTTTCCTGGGAGATGTCTCCCCATGTAAACCATTACACGTGCCTCTGTTCATATTGCACATTCTAACCTCTAACTGGAATTACTTCTGTTTCAGAGTGAGAGAAATCTGTGTTCTGCAGTATTTTAGCAAAGACTACTATTTTACTAAGAATCTTAGTTCAGTTGTGTTTCAAAGTTACTGAAAATAAATTTCTAGACTGCTTCAGAAAGGACATGTTTCAGAGCACTTTCATTTTCTCATCAGTAAGAAATCAATTATGTATTATTTTTGGATCCATTCCCATGGCCCATATATTTTGATATTCAAAGTTGCATTTCCCCAAACCTTTGGAGTTTCTGACTCCATCCATAACTCCTCCTATTCTGTCTGGGTGTTGTAGGTGTCTAAGGAAAGCACCAATTAAGTGATGCTACATACTCATTGTTACACAATAAGTTTCCCCAATTGTTGAGATCGGGATGACATGGGAGCCCCATTTCAGAATTTGTGTTTGTAGCTCTGATTTATGTTTCATAACTATAAAGGGAAGGGTGGCTAGGCTTGTTCAGTGCTATGCAAATGATAAGTGATAAAAGGTTCTGGGAGAGAAAAGAGGGTATTTGGGCCTGTAGGAGATGAATGTGTTTGAAATAAGTAGGAAGCTATCAGATTGGAGGGAAGGATCCATATGTGCACATATGTGCATGCATGGTCTGCATTCCTGGACATTACCAACTTTCCCTCATCCATCTTCTATAAGGCCTCTGATTGAGCCCTTCTGCACAAGTTTTGACTTGTTGCTGCTCACAAATAGCATCAGTCAAACTCCATCTGTCTCTGGACAGCAGTGCGAGTGAGCCTACAGGTCTGCTGCACCAACATATACATGTAAGCACTGGATTGTAGAGAGACACAAGGAAAGGAAATCAAGAGGGCTTCTTAGATGTCAGTCAGAAGGGCAATTTAATCACAAAGTTATATACTACCAAAAATGAAGGTACTGAATCATAACTAGGACAACATTACAAGGGAGTAGGAGAAGGTGCAATTGAAGTCTGCCTCAGAAGCTGATAGAAGTTTTGCTCCCTGTTGAGCAGCTACAGGGCTAGCCAACAGGTAGAGACATTGTAAGACAGGATAGGCACAGGGAAGGAACCAAAACATCCCATGAAATCTGAAACCCATGACCAAAGATCCCATGGCACCTAACTCAAGTGGTATATTTTTTTTTCTGTAGGGTTCATTTTCCCCCAGACCTGAATTTGGGAGGTCCCGAGCAGAAAGGAACATTGAAGGACTGGGGGAAACGATACTAGAAAAGGGTACTATCCCGTTTACTACTTGAGGCAGAGTTCCTGTGTTTAAAAAAAAAAAAAGTATGTGATCATGTAGTTAAAAGCTGCGTCATAATGCATACATGAAAGGGAGGCTGAATTGAGATTGCACAGTCCTTTTGAGTGCTTGACTTCACAACCTTCACATTCTCTTTTTTTGTATAGTTTTGGGAGATTTAATTTCTCATTTCTTTCTTTTTTTTTCTTTTAAAGCAAACTGGAAAAAACAACATCAAAGCAAACAGCACTTCTATCACATACAACTATGTTGACCCCCAGATTGATTCATCAATGGGATTTGGATTTTTAGCTCTGAACTCTTCCATTTGAGCTAACAGATTAACTGGTAGCAGTAGTGGGTTGAATATGTGGATCAGGCATTAGAAGATAAGACAAGACACAGTTTGCCAGTGAGTTTCACAGTTATTTGCTGACAGCAGAAGAGTGGCTGATATTCAGGGCTTAAATTCCAGGTTCTGGACGGGGGGTATGCTCTTGTGACTCTCTCTCCCATTCCAGCCAACCCATTCAAACCTACACACGCTGCCCTTCTGTTCCCTCTGCCCACTTCTGGCTACTGATCCATTTTCCCCTTTGGCTTCTCATCACCCTCTGGCTCCTGCAATCTCCTCCCCAAACACCCCTCCCCCACAATTCCTAACACCTGAGTGTTTTCAGATTAGTTTCTCCTCCTCCTCCTCCTTGCTGACTGGGCACCCTGAAGTGAAGTACTGAGAGCTCAGGGGAGAGTCTTCTAGTTATCTGTTCAGGTGTCTAGTGGCTTTTTAAGGCCTGTCTTGACAAAGCCCTGACTGGGATGATTTAGTTGGAATTGGTCCTGCTTTGAGCAGGGGGTTGGACTAGATGACCTCCTGAGGTCACTTCCAACCCTAATCTTCTGTGATTCCATGGAGCAGCAATTGCAGGGAAAACCTTGCTGACCTGTTTCCCCTAGATGGAGCCTGTTCAGTCACTCTGTATGCGACAAATGTAGGAGCTGTGTGGGGCTGAAGCATGCTCAGTACAGATGAGATCTTTAAGCAGGTAAGCTTCCAAAATCTAGCAAGTCTCTCCTGAGCTTGTCCAAAGAGGGATTTTATTTTATTTTATTTTATTTTGTAACTTGAACAAATTTGGGAAGTTTTTCACAGAAAAAGCAAAAGGCACATTCCTGACACCAGGCAGACTCCATTGCCAAATTTCAAGTGCTTGTTCCAAAGTGTAGCAGCATTAGAACTAAAAATAACTTTCTTACAACTAATTCATTAATGAGGGCTAAACAACATATTTTCCCTAATTTAACTCCTAGAAATATCTGAACCATTTTTGCTAAAACTTTCCAAAAAAATCAGATTCCAGGTATAGAAATCTTCTTACCAAAGAGTTAAAGTTTGGCAAAGTTGTAAGTACAGTCGAACTTCAGAGTTACGAACACTGCAGGAATGGAAGTTGTTCATAACTCTGACATGTTAATAATTCTGAATAAAACGTTAAGGTTCTTTCAAAAGTTTACAACTGAACATTGACTTAATACAGCTTTAAAACTTTGCTATGGAGAAGAAAAATGCTACTTTCTGTTTATATTTTTTTATTTAGTAGTTTACATTTAACATACTGTATATAGTTTTTGTTGTTGTTGTTGTCTCTTCTTCTGCCTGGTTGTGTACTTCTGATTCTAAATGAGGTGTGTGGTTGACTGGTCAGTTTGTAACTCTGGTGTTTGTAATTCTGAGTTCTGCTGTAATTGAAATTGTTTCATATTTGAAAGTATTGGGCAAAATTAATTTATGTACATATCCCTCTGCACCACCTATAATAAAAGCATATGTAATAATGACTATATTTAAAGAAAAAGTTTCCTAATAAATGTGTGAAGTAGCCAATTTTTTTGTAAAACAAAGAAGAAATCATATGCATTTCAGACAGACTCTTATCTAATGTTGTTTATATTGTAAGTATCATCTCATAAGCAGTATCCCCTTGCTTGTTTTTGGAAGCTTCTTCAATGTTTAGCCCTAATGGGGTTAAGTGTTAGCTTTTAGGTCATAGCTTTCATAGGTTTAGGATAAATCTTTAATCTTACTTTAATTGTTTTATATGTAATTTATTCTCATAATTACTGCTAATAAAACTACCACATGGCAGGGCAGAGAACAATACATACTGCACTATCAGAATTTCTTATCTTGTTTTTATCATATTAGTAGAAAAAAATACTCCTTATATATTTTTAATCCCTGAAATAGGATATTCTGAGGCCCTATAATAGCAAATGAGAATAGTGCAGAGCAATACATTAAGTTTTGGCTGCCAGCGTCTTGGTCAGCAGAGCATTCTGTTAATTTTGTAGGGGAGGGGATACTGATTTTTCTCATTGCCTGGAGTTAACTTGAAAGGAGATGTGTGTTAAAATGTAATAAAAATACAGTCTTAAAATTCTAGTTTTATGGGTTATATAAAATCAGTAATGTGATTTGAGTATTGTATTTTTTGTAGATGTGTTTTAATAAGTGAGAATATCTGTTAGGTTAATTTTTTTAGCAATTTGAAGGCTTGCATTTATTGTCGATTGACAAAAAATTTGTTTACCTTCAACCTATTTTTAAACTTTAAAGTCAATTTATCTTTTACAACTTTTACAACTTCACAGCAAAATGGCTCTTTAGTTTAGGTATTTTGCTGTCTGTTTTCCTAGAAAGAGAAATATGTTTACATTCTGTAAACAATCCCTTTTTGTCCTCATTTCCTCTGATTTCCATCCTACTTTCAGGATGCCACTTCCGGTACTATTCTTTTGGCAATGAAAAGGAAATAAGTTGCTGATTCTGCAACCAGTATCTCCAGTGTTCTTTGACCCATTGGAGAGAATATTCTTATAAATGAGCCAGATGGCTCCCTATCCCCAAGAGACAGAGCCATTTTCTATTACTTGTGTCCCCTGACTTGAATTCTTAATTTTCCCCCAAAGCTATCTTTCTAAGCTGGCAGCCTCATGAATTACTAGTGTATGACCAACCTACATTTAATGTTGGTAAAGTTGCACTTTATATTTCATTTACTCACTAAATCATCCCTTATAATGTAGACAATAAAGATCATTGTATGTTTAAATTCACATGAATTAAGTAAAATAATGTTGGTCTGATCTGTGATATTTTTTTCACATTGACCGCCTCTCCTTATTTTTATTATCTTTTCTGCAGAGCTGTCATCTACAGTGCTGTCAGAATCCCTAATGTTTTTTAGCTTTAACCTCCACCTGCAAGTTCCTTAATATTTCCACTAATTTTCTGGCTGAGGAAGTCCATCAGTGCTATTCATTAATCAGCTGGTAGAGTCACTTAGTGAAGTGAGACACTCAATACCCATAGAAGTTGACTGCATTTCACTCCCTACAGGCCAGCCTAGCAAGATGTGCTGTCTGGGAAGCACATGTGACTCTTCTCTATGGCAGTGGTCAATGTGCACCAAGGAAGCTAAAGTTGCCAGCAACTGTTGTGCACTTATTTTAGTGTTATCTCAGACTTATGCACCTGGCATGTACTTTAGTTTTTTGATATCCCATTTTCTCTCTTGAACTGTCCATAGGCTGACAGTATACCTCACCTTATATGATAAGATTTTATCCAGTAACTCAAATAGATTTTGAAGCTTCTATTTTTTTCTTCTTTTCTTGTTCCTGAGAATTCCAGCTCTTTTTCAAGTTTCATAATCCCAGTAAGTGTGTGTAGTGGGTATTTGCTGCACCAATTTGGGTGCCCTACATTGTGGTGAAGAGGAGAAAGTTAAAAATAGAATCTGAGTCATCCCTGCATTTCTCAATCCAAGTGCACATGGCTGAAGTTGACATGCATTAAGAAAGAACTGCCATGAGGAAGTATACAATATAATGTAAGATAATATTTTAAGCTCTCTTTTTTCCAAGAGAGCTGATATTTTCAGTGTGTCCCAGATATTTAGACATTTATTGTCAATTAACCCCAATTCAATGACAATTTACTAGTTGCTCTCTAGGCATATGCCAAGACACTTGTATTGCACTTTGTTCTTGAACCTTAGTAATGGTTAGCCCTGGAAGAGTAAATGCATCACTTGCTAGTTGTCTTCCTTCTTTCACTTTAACAACATAAGTGTAAATTAATGTTTTGTAGTACAAATACTGCTTTAGCTTTTCACCATTTGCTTCTCTTCTTCTACACATGACCCTAGTGCTTCCAAATCCACATGAATGTAGCTGAAGGCATGCTTTTTGAGGGATATTGATTTCAGGTAAGTTGTTGCTTAATTATAATAAAAAATACGAGACTATCAGTAGCTGTGCAGGATATTCTTGAATGTAATTCCAGAATAATCAACAGAATAGAAGAGAGAGGTCATGTACAGTAGCGATTCTTTTGAGTAAAATAAATATAAATGCATGCAACTGCCATTAAACAAACATATGAATGCCTACTTTTGCTAGACAGCAGAAACCTGTGTGTGTGTGTGTGTGTGTATATATATATAATGTGTGTGTGTGTGTGTGTGTATGTATGTATGTATTTATTGGTCTGTTATGTCTGTTTTCTCCTGCTTACGTGGTGCAAAGTGGCTGTATTCTGGTGGGACATGGCCATCAAAGAATTTTCTTTGTAGAGAGGAAATTTGATATAAAAGCTGACCGAAGTGGTAAGACCAGCTTCACCACCTCGGCATGGAGAGTAGCAGGGTATCATAGATGAGGCAGAGCAGAATGACAGATAACTTCAGGTTTCTTGTATCACTGGTGTAAATTAGAGCAAGTCCTCAATTGCTCTAACTTGTGCAAAGAATAGATGGTGCAGGGTTGTAGAGCCACTACTGCCTGCCTGAGGTGACTCCTTTATCCCACTCCTCCCTCCACACTCATTACACTGAGTGGAGCTTTGGCCCCGTTAAAAATGTGCTCCTTTGACTTCACATAGGCCAGTTCGTTTCCATCACTAAGGCATTATTATGACAAAGTAGAGACATTGCCATATATTGATTTGAGGAGGAATCAGTGGCCATCTCTTCCTTTATAGTTAAACAGATAAAAGAAACAATAACTTGGAAAGCATTGTTAGCTAAATCACTGTGATTATTCAGCTTCATACAGTACATAATATATGTTGAAGATACAGCTGAACAATGAGGTTTTTTGAAATGCATTATACGTTTTCTACTAACATTCCTTTCTTCTGGAAAGAGAAAATGTGATACAATATTGTGCTCTTCAATCTCTCAGCAGTTGATTTCATGTTGGAAACCTAACTTAAATGATATTTACCCTTTGATCAGCCAGCGACCCTTTCTCCACACGTTGTCACACATCATCCATTCTAGTTAATTCATCTTATTGCTAAAATTGTATAGACTTGAGGGTTGAAGTTAATTGTATATTGTAGTACGGTTTTTAAAATATGTATATTTACATTTAAAATCGATAAAACAACATTAATTTCGTGGTGGTGGTGGATTTTTTTTAACACTTGTGTTGTGGTCATGCCTAGAAGCCAACCAGGCTGGGACCATATTATGCTAGGTGCTGCACAAATATGTAGAAAATCACTGTCCCTGCATAAACAGTTAACATAGTTGAAAACTGGGGAGGTGTGCAGAGGAAGGAGGGAGTGACACTTATGACTCTATTAATACTGCTGCTACTGAGAATATGTAAAAAAAAAAAAAAAAAAAAAAAAAATGCATACAATGGTTAAAATGAAAACATTTTACTGCACAGAGGTATCTGAGATAATTGGACCTGTGTTATCTCAGATAATACTGTGTGATAAACATTGCATTACTCTGTGTGTGTGTGTGTGTGTGTGTGTGTGTGTGTGTGTGTGTGTATTTGCAACCCTTGTATGCATAATTTTTCATAATGGTACCATTATTTAACATTTGTTGATAGTGTCGTAAGTATGAATTATGGTTCACATAGTGAGTAAAAGACATGTCTCTGGATCAGAGATTGTGATCTGTTATTTTCCCTCATCCATCTCATTTTGCATATTCTGTAATTGGTAATTAAATATGTATATATTTACACACATACATTTTATAGTACTCATGATACTATATCTACAACTTACTTTATCAATAGGTGTGCATACATTTTCAACCTTTGTCATAATTTATATGAGCAATTTTCTTACTGTTGTCTTCACCTACATGCAATGTTTAGTCCCAATTATGAAGTTATTTCTAAGTAACTTGTAACAAAGTTTTCTTGGAATGCTTTTTCAATGAAGTATGTCTATATTCTAGCTTTCACTGATGACAAGGTGAGATAGCTATCTGTATGTGTTGGAGTGTAATCTTACAGTTGATTTAAAGACTCTGTCCTCCAGAGAGTTTTTTAGATTTGCAGTGTGGGGCCGTGCAGGTTTTTTTGTATATTGGACCAGTTAGAAAGATGTGTAAAATCCTTGAAGCCACAGAATCTTGTGTTGAGTATGCATCCTATGAGTCTCTTGTGATTTTTGTTTCCACAAAAGTCTGGCATAAGCTACTTTTAAGAAAACTGCAGTTGTCTTTTATGAATAATTAGTGACTTGGGCCAAAACCTTAATCTGTTCCAGATTTGTTTATCAGTGGGACAAGTTAATTAATGAATTAATTCATTCATTCATTCTCCTTTCTTGCTGTGTGAAGCAATATATGCTATTTCTCCATGTATTTTTAATATTGGGCTTGAATTTAGAATATCTGTCTTCCATATATATATGGAAGATGTTATTTTTAAATAACAAGAGAGCATCAGAGATTTTAAAAATGATTGAATAGTTTAAACAAAGCTTCTAATAGAGACCATTTTCATAAAAAAGTTGCTAAGCACTTTACATGGGCACACAGTGTTTCTGAATTTCCACAACTAATAGCTGGCAACTTATCTGCTGTATCTTTATTGCAGTGTACCCGTAGTTTATTTTAACACCTACTCCTCCTGTATCAAGATTATTAAAGAAATATGTCAGTAATGATACCATCTTTGATTAATGCCACATTAATTTTCAAAACCCCAGTATTTTAATCAGGCTCACACCTATTGGAATCAAAATTACATAGATTTATTTTCTTTGATGTTACATTTTGGTGAATAAAAACTGATGCATCAGGTGGCCAAATATGTGTGTTGGTTCAGATACATATTCAGATACTGGGAATTGCAGTGGATGCATGAATGACTAGTTGAATGAATAATATGTCTTGTTACCCATGTTCCTTGAAAGTGCTTGGAAAATAGTTATCAGTTAACTGTTAGAGAGAGAACAAGCAAAGAACTCACCAATGTTGTCTGCATCACTGCTGAATGCTTGAAATTAACTATTCACAGGTCATTTCATTGATTGTGAAATGCACACAAAATGCTCATAGGTTTCTACTTAGAATCATAGAATCAAAAGGTTGGAAGGGACCTCATGAGGTCATCTAGTCCAACCCCCTGCTAAAGGCAGGACCACTTTCCCTAAATAATCCCAGCCAGGGTGCGGTCTAGCCGGACCTTAAATAGCTCTAAAGATGGAGATTCTACCACCTCCCTAGGTAACCCATTCCAATACTTCACCACTCTCCTAGTCAGAAAGTTTTTTCTAATATCCAGCCTCGACTTCCGCAACTGCAACTTCAAACCATTGCTCCTTGTTCTGTCCTCCGTCACCACTGAGAACAGCCTAGCTCCCTCCTCCTTGGAGCATCCCTTCAAGTAGTTGAAGGTTGCTATCAAATCCCCCCTTAGTCTTCTCTTCTGCAGGCTAAATAAGCCCAGTTCCTTCAGTCTCTCTTCATAAGTCATGTGCTCTAGTCCTCTAATCATTTTTGTTGCCCTCCGCTGGACTCTCTCCAATTGTTCCACATCCTTTTTGTAGTGTGGCGCCCAAAACTGGACACAATATTCCAGATGCGGCCTCACCAGTGCCGAATAGAGGGGAATAATCACATCCCTCGATCTGCTGGCAACACTCCTACTAATACAGCCCAGTATGCTATTAGCCTTTTTGGCTACAAGAGCACACTGTAGGCTCATGTTCAACTTTCCATCTACCGTAACCCCAAGATCCTTTTCTTCAGCACTGCTACTTAGCCAAACAGTCCCCAGCCTGTAGCAGTGCATGGGGTTTTTCTGTCCTAAGTGCAGGACTTTGCACTTGTCCTTGTTGAACTTCATGAGGTTTCTTGTGGTCTACTTCTCCAATTTGTCTAAGTCTCCCTGAATCCTATCCCTGCCCTCCAGCGTGTCCACCACTCCCCCCAACTTGGTGTCATCTGCAAATTTACTTAATGTGCAAGCTATCCCATCATCAAGATCATTAATGAAGACATTGAATAGAACGGGCCCTAAGACAGACCCCTGGGGCACACCACTTGTTACTGGTTGCCAACTAGAGAGTGTGCCATTGATACCTACCCGCTGAGCCCGTTGATTCAACCAGTTTTCTATCCACTTCACAGTCCATTCCTCCAACCCATACTTCCTTAGTTTGCTGATGAGAATGCTGTGGGAAACCGTGTCAAAAGCCTTACTAAAGTCAAGGTATACAACATCAACAGCTTTGCCCCCATCCACAAGTCCAGTCATCTCATCGTAGAAAGCAATCAGGTTGGTCAGGCATGATTTACCCTTGGTGAATCCATGCTGACTGCTTCTGATCACCTTGTTTTCCTCTAAGTGTTTCAGGATGGATTCCTTCAGCACCTGCTCCATGATTTTTCCAGGGATTGAGACTTAATTGTCAGTGCAAGATACTTGTTGGAACATATTATACCAGATCAAATTGTTGTTATAGATTTTATCATTTGTAGACTACTTTCATCATTAATGATCATTTTAGCATGAAATAACTTCTCTAATTAAATGAAACTAAATCAGTTGCTCCATCACATTCTGTCTACTATACTTGTATTTGTAGAGGACAGTCCAGCATTTGTCTTTTTGAATTTTTCATTCAGTTTGCATTGGAGTTGTCATATGCAGGGTCTAAAGTTTGTTTCACCTTTTGAACAAAGCCAAATTTGTCCAAAATAGGCCCAAGATACAGCTTCACCTTTGCCTTAGAGACTGTCTGAATCACTGTGGACTTCAGTGCCCATGTGAAAGCCTGTTAAGCTTGCTGGAGCTCCCTATAGGCAACAGAATCTACTCATGCAGATCTGATGGCTGGATTATAATTTGTGTGCAGGAGTGTCTCCCTTTCATGTGGCTCTGTGTATTATTTTGTGTTTATACATGAAACATGTGATAAGAATATAGAATTTGAGATGGCTATTTCACCTCTATATATGTTAACTAGCAGACAGAACAATGTTTTGACTACAAGTGACTTATTTGATACATTACATTTTTTTAAAACATTTGTATTTCAAGCATTCTATAAAAATGAAATTGTTTTAATTGCTTTACTAACAGTAAATGGCTATTATGCAATAAACAAACCTCTCCCTTATGAAAGTGCTTTTTGTTAGTTATTTAATAAAGGCTTCTCTGTATGGGTATTTATGTTTACATGGTTCATTTCATTTTGTTTTCTGAATGCATTCAGGAGTAGTGAGGTCTTCTCATGATATTTCAGCTTCTGTACAGTGTAAATACCATGGAAAGACCAGATCTCATGCGGTTTTGACCCTGTAAAGATGTCTTTGAGAAATTAAAATAATATAAAACATAAGCACAAATACTCTTGAATCGGTTACTGTGGTACTCAGATGTAGAGATTGTGAGTCTGGTCCTACAAATCTTCATTCTTGTGAGTGACTTGTTCTTAATCATGTGAGTATTCCTGTTAGCTACTGATTGATAGTTCACATGACTATTTACTGTACTCACTTCCATTTGTACTACTGTAAACCAGAAGATGCTTTTGAATGTATAATGTTGAGTGAAAACTATGGTGAAGGTATTGCTTACTGCATGGGTAATACATACCACTGTAGAAAAGACAAGTCTAAAAAGTACTTTTAACAGATTTCATATGAACTTTTACTTCGTAAAGACAACATGTATATAGGTTATAAATGGTAAAGGCAAATATTTTTAGTATTTTTGCCATCTGACATTTATTTAATGGACCATAAATATGTGTGACCATTCATGATTCTTATGTGGTTTCTGTGATATGACCTTGTTCTATATCCTTAGTTAAGTTTCTAGGCAAAAAGTGTCCATATTGCGGTTAGTACTAGCTGGCACCAAGGAATAGGCATGGAGACTGGAAAATCCTCTTATCCCTTTTCTCAAAATCGTTTAGGCATTTTGAAGTGGCCTTGGAATAGACCAAATCCTGCATTCCTTGGATCTGTTTGTACAAGAAATGTGGGTGAGCAGCTGTTGGTCTGTGATCAATCTTCAATCTGGCACCTTTCATGGGAGTTGAATTTACTTTAATATAGTGAAAAGAAAATGAAAGTGAAGCAAAAAACTTTAAGAAGCAAAATATTTTAATCCCCATGTACGGAGATTAAAGGAAGGGCTGTTACAGAGAGATCACATAGCATTGCTTCTGTGCACACTTTCATGATTATTTACATGTTGTTTTGGAGCTGGATCCTTGGGTGAGCTGTAGCAACTTTGCACTGCTCTGTTCCTAGGTACTTGAGGATTCCCCTTGCATACAACTATGGACTTCTTATTTATTTTACATATACGAATACTGAGCCTTAACAGTAAGTTCTACTGTTTACTTTCCTGAGGAAAAGAACAGAAAGAGATCAGGATAAATTAGTCTAAACTGAAATATGTCTTGGGAAGAACACTGATTTATGAACCAATTATTTAAAAACAAATAAACAACAGTAAAGGGATTTAAATCCTGAACAACATTGGAAAGAAGAACTGTAAATGAAGTATTTGAGCATAACACTACTTGTAAGATAATTTCCTGCCAGATGATGGTAATAAAAAATAGGTTATAGTATAACTGTTTTGAAAGGTGTTTTTAAGCAACTGCGAGATTTAACGTAATACATTTAATAAGAAACTTGTATTTCCTATTGTCTCAGTATCTGTTTGTTGTTTTTTGTTTTTGAAGATTTTGGTGGTTATGGCAAATCTTACAGCAATGAGTGGTAGAATGGGCTGCAGGTTGGATGATTTACAGTCATCTGCAACATGACATTCTATATCAAACTTCTTCCTTGTCACTGGTAAGTGTTTTTTTGTTGTTGTTGTTGTTGATTACCATACATCTATTAGATGCTTCTTTTTAGGGTGACCAGATGTCCCGTTTTTAAAGGGACAGTCTTGTTTTTTGGGACTTTTTCTTATATAGGTACCTATTTACACCCGCCCCCCCCAACCTCCTGTCCTATTTTTTCACAGTTGCTATCTGGTCACCCTACTTCTTATTGACTTCATATAATTAACTTCTTAATTGGAGAACAAGTATGTTTCTTGAGCTGTGAAAGCATGAGAACATTTGGAAAAAAATCCCCTTTGAAATATACCTTTAGAAGAGTGTAGCCATTTTCAGACATTTGTACATTAAGCATCTTGGGCCTGATTCTCACACTAAAGCCCCTTTACATTTCCAGAATTTTATAAAGAGGCCTTAAAATAGGACAATTTACTTTTGGTTTAAGGCCATTTACAGTAGTGTGAAGGACCCTTAAGGTAAGTGAGAATAAGGTCCAAAGAGATGCAGTGTTTATGATGTATTGGATCAGAGATATTAGACTGTTTAAAGAACAAAAAGTTTAGAAAATAGATTTTAAAAATAAAAGCTAAAACATAAATATTTAAATGGGAGAAAATATTTGAGGGGTTGAGGAAGTTTCTCTTTATATTTTGTACCGTCTTTGTTCTTTTTATGTCCACAACTAATCTGCTTATAGTATTCAGAAGCAACATTACGTACTGGATGCACAATAATATTTAAAAAAAAAATCCAAAACCAAGGCTCCATGTAGTATAACTGAGCCATTATTTCTGGTTTACACAGTGTTCCGATATGCAATAATGAGATCCAAAATACTCGTTGTTCATTTGACTCAGCTTGAAGTTAAATGTTGACAAACCAAAAACAGATATCAAAAAGTTCAACAGACATACATCTAACTCACCAGAAATGCTCCAAAATGTCTGTTAGTCTATAAGGTGCCACAGGATTCTTTGCTGCTTTTACAGATCCAGATTAACACGGTTACCCCTCTGATACTTGACAGAAATAGTAAGTCAGTCTCATACCCAAACTCCAGCTTAGGTCTAAGAGGTTCCCCTTCTTAGGTAACCAAATGAGGGCTCTCTGTACCAAAAGATGGTAGTCTAGTTATAAGAAATGCTTAGTTTGTCACAAGAATAGATGATCACTGTTAAGATTTGCCTACTAATGCTTGTTATAATGCTAAGTCTATGCAGTATCCCATATGGGCTCAAATTAGAAAATAGATTAATTCCTCTGTGAAAAATATTTTTTCTTTCCTGTTGCTCTCTAGATTTCAGGATCCTGGCTATACAAAATGTAGCCAAAAATATCAACAAAGGAGAAAGACTAATAATCGTAGAAATGCTTATATCCAGCAAAGGAAAAAAAAAAAAAAGTGAAGGCATTAATCAAATTTGTACTCAAGTTGCACTGATGTGCAGTAATAAATTG